>NC_087172.1:13352429-13397429 GCF_035594125.1 Scylla paramamosain
CCAAGCAGTGTGTCAGGCTGTCAGTTCAGAGCCAGCTGGTGTCTCTACAGTGGTCAGACTCTTGGCACACAAGATACAGTCCCCACAGGAACGAGAGGCTCTTCAGGCACTCTCAGTAAGTCTTGTTATGAAAACAGATGAGACCTACAGATATGTTAAGAATACCGAGAAATATGGGAAAAGTGAAAGAGAATGTTGTGAGTAAAGATTATAGAATAAAAACAGCTGATGTAAGGGAAATGTTCAGGTGGCTGTGCAAGCAGAAGAAATAATTAATTTGGTGTCGAGGATTATAAAAGTTAAAGGAGTAAGCAATATTAGCTAGTGTTCTTGAAAGTGCAGGGCAGTGGTGTGGGCATCTACCTATCTATATACTTGACCAGCAATCCCATATGTGATGGCCCAGACAAGGCACCAGACATTCACACACGCACACATCGCCCCATCATAACTCAGTTATAAAAAGTATGAGCAGGAGTAATTTTTTCCAGTAATACTTCAACTGCAACCTTCCTCAGTGTTTTCTCCCACCACTACATACCATTTACTAATCTTACACAGTATAACAGATCTTCCTTACATTGTAGGTTCTTCAAGCATGTGTAAACAACTGTGGTTCTACCTTCCATAATGAAATTGGCAAGTTTAAGTTCTTGAATGAAATGATCAAGTTGGTGTCTCCTAAATACTTGGGGAACCACACCCACCCAGCAGTGAAGGAGCGAGTGGTGGAGCTCCTATATAGCTGGACACTTGACCTCAAGGGGGAGACTAAAATACTTGAGGCTTACAACATGCTGAAGAAACAGGGCATTGTGAAGGTGAGGCAGAGAGAGAGAGAGAGAGAGAGAGAGAGAGAGAGAGAGAGAGAGAGAGAGAGAGAGAGAGAGAGAGAGAGAGAGAGTGTTTGCTGTAAATGTTGAATCTAATGGCTCACAGTAAATATTAATAATGATTATGATATCAAGTTGAAATTTTACTGAAAAACAAACATCTTGCAGGAAGATCCAAGGTACCTTGGTGCTCCCAGTATTCCAGAGCCACGGCCAAGGGCAAATGCTGTCTTTGAGGATGAGGAGAAGTCTCGCATGCTCCAAAAATTATTACGAAGCCGGAATCCTGAAGACCTCCAGAAGGCCAATGCCCTCATCAAGTCCATGGTGAAGGAGGAGGAGCGGCGGATGGAGCGCTCCAGCAGGCGTATTGTGGAGGTGTGGTCTTCATGCTTGTCTCTACCTTTTCATGTTTTACAGCTTACAGAATGTTGTGGAAAGACAGTTCTCCCATGAAATTTAAAGAGTGGCTCAGTTAGTGTCTCAGAAACTTGCATGATATTATTCATAGTTCATTTACATCTGAATATACTCAGTCTGTTTCCTCTTTTATCACTGCCGGTGTGTAAAAGAATATTTTTCCAACAGGTTGAGACTGCATTAAACAATGTACGTGTCCTGGATGAGATGCTGTCACGTCATCAGGAGAGTCCAGCATCCCAACCTGACCTTGACCTCATGATGGAACTCCACTCCTCTTGTGCATCCCTACGTGCCAACTTGTACCGACTGGTCTCTGAGATGGATGATAAGGATGAGGGCATTGGTAGGTAGACATACTGGAGATTTACCTGGAGGAATGAAAGGAACATTACTTGAGTGCCCTTTGTTTCTTTCATCTCTGTACTCACCATGGATTGTGAGAGGGTTGATGCATCAGGTTATAGTGGGAGATGCTTAATTCATCCACAGTTTTCATATAGAGATTTAACTCCTTTTCAATTTGGCATGTTATTTTTCCCCTTCAATATAAAAAATGCACTTACAGATAATGTACTGATTAAATAGGCTAAGGTATAGTAGATAAATCAAATTTGCTGGATGTGATGTGATGGTAGAATTTATTGTAACTGCAATTGTCCTTCATATTAATTTTAATTTTCTATGTACCTAACAATTTGAGATTATTCATATCACTAAACAGTTACATAATCAAGTAATTTTTTTCACCAGGCGACTTGTTGAAGGCCAATGATGAGTTGTCACGAGTGATGGGACGCTATAAGCTGGTTGTGGAAGGCACCAGAATAGAGACTTCTGCCAGTGACTCCAGCAGCACTCCCACTTCCACCACAAGCCCTGCAGCCAATGGACAAGTCTCCTCACATGATGATGGGGAGATTCTCCTTGACTTGTCCACCCCTGAAGAAGTCCCAGGCAGCCAAGTTTCCACAACTATAGTCAATAAAGATCTGGAAGAAATAGGTAAGTTGACAATAGTGTAAGTGAATGAGGGAGATGACTGTGAAAAAACATATTAGTCTGCAGCTCTCATTAACCTTGTTACATCTCAACTTCATCTGTATATCTCTCTGACCTCTAGAAGGTATCTATCATATTCACATTTATTCCTGGGTACTGTAAGAGTGTTTCATTTCTCTGCTACCCTATTTTGTGAATTAATTCAAGTTTTATCTGTGTTATTTGATGAGACCACTGTAACTCTTTTGTATTTTCAGGACTTGATAGCATAACTTTGGCCCCAGTGAACAAGGAATCCAATGAAAGCACCAACTCTCTCTTGGAGGACCTTGGGAGCATCTTTCCAAGTGGCTCTACTTCTCCTCTGCCCCTCAGCACCCCCCTGTCGGGCCTCATGGCCCCAACCCTTGTCCCTCAAACCTCAGCTAAGGTGGCAGGTAAGTATCTATTTCATGGTTTCATTCTTTTCACTTTCTCTTAAACTCAAAATAAGATGTTTAGAAGAAAGAATTTGACAGATACTGGCCAGCAAACTCTTTTACAATTCTTTTAGAAGTAGGTATTATGAAATTTTATAGAATTCAGAATATTAAGTAAGGTAGGGAAGGAAGTAGAAATACTTGAAAACAAAATGAATATTAATGCTGGTGAATTTTCTTTTCCAGACGCAAAGACAGAGACTGAAATCAAGGGGCGATCAGACCCTTTAGGAGAACTGGGGGAGTTTGGTTCAAACCTCATCAAGCAGAGTCTTCCCCCAAACACTCCAGTCCAGGTGCATTTTAAGCCTCCAGAGAAACTTAGCATGAATCAGATGAAGCAACAACAACAGCAGTTACAGCAAAGCAGCATGGGTGCCCCAGCAGCACCAACGATCACCCCCAGTGTGGCAAGCCTTGCTGCCCCAGCCACACCTGCCACCAGCACAACCACAGCAGGTGCATCAGGGACAGGTTTGGATGGTTTGATGAGCCTGGACTTGCTGAGTGGGGGAGACCTTAGCTGTGATAACCCCCCACCCACCACCACCACCACAGTAACTGCCACTACCACCAGTACTGTCAACACTGCAGCTTCACTGTTGGATGACAGGCCTTTTCTGGATGGGCCCAGTGAAAACATGATGGGCTCTCTGTTGCCTAGTGTGAAGCCAGAAGCTCAAAACAATGTAAAAAGTACTGGAGAGACAAAACCAAAAGTGACTGAAGAAAAGAGTAAAAGTTCAGCCTCAAATCCTCAGTTTATGGAGGTGAAGCCAATGACTGACCTCAAGGTGACACTTGACAGCATCAAGCCGGGTGAGTAGGATCTCTCTCTCTCTCTCTCTCTCTCTCTCTCTCTCTCTCTCTCTCTCTCTCTCAACTGCCAGGATTTTACTTCATAATAAGAACTCTGTGTATTGAACATTCATACTACAGTTGTACTCTAATGAAACAAAATTTTTCGTATTCATATCTAATTCATAAAAGTTATACTTAAGAACTATACTTGTCAGAATGTAATATGTAATAGGTATAAAACATGCAAGGATTTTTATGCCCACATTTTTCACTGTACCCTCAGGAAAACAAGGCTCGGTAACAGTTTTGGACAGCAATGATGTATCTGTGATATTACACTTCACCGAGAACCAGCCCAGGGAGGATGTGGCAGTGGTTGTGGCCTCAGTGATGTCTCGCAACAGTCAGCCCATCACCAACTATGTGCTGCAGGCTGTGGTTCCCAAGGTGAGAGGGATGTGTGAATTGTACTGGCAGATCACATCACCAGTTTGCATCAGTAACAAGAGTCTTTGCTTAGTCTGAGGGTATCAAGATTTGTGAAGGAAAGGAGTATTCTTTTCTAGCTTCAAGTATTTTCTGAGGTGGGTGTGGTGTATATTAGTAATTTTCTTCTTGCTCTTGATTCCCATTTTTATAGTTTTGACTTGGTGATTGGTTCTGAGTTCTGAGTCAGTGCTTTTCTCTTGCATACTTTATCATACATAAGAGAAACAGAGTTAAAGAAATCATCTGCATTTATTAATATAATAGTGTGAAATATTTTACCTTATCTACTATATTTGAAATAAAGACCACAATTGTTATCCTCATTACTTCCTGGTATAGAAAGATAATAATGGAAGTATTATTGCAGGGTTGTAAGGTGCGGTTACAAGCTCCCTCCTCCACCAGTCTAGCAGCATACAGCCCATTCCTACCCCCTCCTGCTATAACACAAATTATGCTCATTGCTAATCCAAACAAAGTAAGTTTTATTTAGAACAAAAGAAGATAAACTAAGAATCACAAGGAACAGTGTCATATTCAGGTCACTTTGAAATCTTTGTAAGTTAATATAATAGTAATTAATCTGTATTTTCCTTGCAGCTGAATGTGTCACTGAAGGTGATGCTAAGCTACACCTTAGAAGACGACCCAGTCACTGAGATGGGGGAGGTGGAGAGTCTGCCTCTGTGAGTGTTGCTGGATGTCACCACCAGCCATTGTGCTTCTCCTTCAGCTTACTCTGCCACTCCCTCAGGTTTCTAAGGGTTTTAGTGATTGTCAGATAAAGCTTTGCTGAAGCCTCCAAAATTACTGTTATTTTAAACATTAGTGTTATATTTTGCCTGTAAAATATACAAATTCAAAATATATATCATCATCATCATCATCATCTCCATTATCATTGTCATCACTGTCATAATTATCATCATCATAATTAATGTCATTTCACGTACTGAGCAAGATGGGCTGTCCGGGAAAATCTTAAGAAATCAACATCCCCCCAAAAATAAAAGAAAGATCTAATGACAAAGGCTACATTGTTCCATAGACGCCATTCAGTGACAGGCTTTCTATGCTACATTCCATGCATCCACACAGCCACATGTAAATTCACTGGACCATCTTGACACACCAAGCTCCAAGCATGGCATCTATTGAGTCCCTGCACTTTTCTAATCCTTTGGCTGCTAATGACAGTAACCATAAACTGTTGTACTGGGCAGAAATAAAGTAAGGCTCTAAAAGATATGAACCCCATCTTCCCTTTGTACTGTCAAGAGGTGTCTTTCGGAACTACTAGACTTGCACCACAAATTTTCATAAGGCACACCAGTTAGAGGATTCAAATTGAAGATCTTACATTAAAAGATTTAAAATTTACTTACTGTATCACAAAGAAAACATGAAATATTTTATTATTCTGTTACTGGAGTCCAGTGTTTGGGTCACCACATGTGTTGTTCTGAACCCATAGTGATAAAAAAAAAAAAAAAGAGAGAAAGAAAAAGCTTAGGAAGAAAGACAAAGATAGTGAAAAGAAGAGTTCAGATGCAAATGAGGAAATGGTCTTTGGTAATTATCTAAAATATCCCTATTACTATTATTAACATACAAAATAGTGTGCTATAGTGAACAGGAGGCAGAAGTGAATGGTGATGGAAGTGAAGGACTGATATAATAGGATCTTGACTAGAAGGATGGTGAGCAAGAACCTCATACCTTGTCACATGCATGTACTGCACCTCTATTGTGATAGGAAGAGGTCAGTACAAACAGAAATACGTATGCCAGCTTCCAGACACTAATTAACCCAACTTTCATAAAACAAACCATGCCATCACTTGTGTAAATAGCAGACCAGTCACCAGTGATGTTATGTCTGTATATCAAAGGTCATTCTAACCCTTATGGTGCAAGAAATGCTTATGAGGACCACATGCATAAACAAAATGTATAATATCCAAATGTCATTATTTTATTTATTCACAAAAAAATAAATGAGCTTATGAAATCCACCTCAAGCTTTCAGTCTCTTGTTCTGCCCCTTCACCCCTTTATCATTCACAGCTTACTCCTGTTTAGCTAAAACACTTATATTTGTTCATGTGTGAAATTCACATAGGTGCATAAATTCCGTCCACCAACATCTGCTAAAAAGAATGCCCATGTATATACTGATGATAAACCAAGGGGCAAGATATCAAACACCACTTGGCTTGCCCTGTTTTATCACAGTCAAGCATGAGATGCATTCTAAATTAGCTTAATACTCAATTCAAGGGAGTACTGCTGGTCATGGAGTAAGCAAGTAACAAATGGGATCTCTTGAAGCTGTAGTAGTGTTATATATGGTAAATGGTCTACTTTGGTTCTGTATATGATTCAAGGTAGTGGAAAATCTGGTTGTTACACACACACACACACACACACACACACACTGTTGGAGATTTCTGTACTCATGCAAATGAAGATTGAAAGCTGAATCTACCTTGTGTTACATTTATTGATATTATATAAAGTAGGTACCCTAAGTGTTCCAGATAAATACTGGAGTGACTGATGAAGCAACCACTAGCTGAGTAGAGCTTCCCAATGAGGAAATGGGAATTTGCCAAAAATACTCCAGTGTAACAATTGACAGGTCTCTTATATGCTCCTTGGGTGTATGGATGAAGACTGAAAGTTACAACATGAAGCATGGTTGGGATTATCTCCCATGGCAGCCAATTAAAAGCTGTAGCCAGATTCATGCTACACTAATCAATTAGTTGGTGACCTGCTGTGGTGGTGGTGGCAATACTCCTGCCTTTAGTGGAAAGACTGAGGAATAGACAAAAGTATGCGGGAAGTAAATTATTCATGTCTTTTCTCGTAACACTTACACCAGGTGGGGGCAAACTGTTCTCATCTCACCACATGTTTGCCACCATATCAGGTCATCCATCCAACTTCTATTCACTACCATACAATTTAGGCCACTGTCTCCAGGTAGTCATGCTGAAATGGAAGCCCATCCAATCTTGGTTATTCTACATGTCATTTCTCTCGGGCTGGACTTCATTCAGACTTAAGAGCAAGGAGCACGTAAAAACGCAGTGGTGTTTGTAAGCAGTCTTAGCAACTCCACCATTGCAGCCCTGATTTCTGTTGTCAGTTTGTAGGTGTGTGGGAACCAGTCACATTTCTCCAACACATTATTTGTTTCACAACTCAAGAGCTTTGCCATACGAGTCAGTTTTGGGGAATTCATTATCCTAATTCATATATTAAAACAAAAAATATGCTGAATTTAAAATAGTTGAATGGAGTGCAGTACTGAACCAAACAATATATTCACCTTTCATTGAGTGTACTAATATATGTTACAGATGGTGCAAGATTGAGTAGCATCATATACTAGACAGTGGCTTTTCATCATGTGGCTTGATTTTCACAACATAAAAATTAGGCTGGTCATTTTCAGCCAATTTACCATAATGCTTTGTGCCATCATGTCTATGAAGCTCACAGAGAAGAGCTACATGACTCTCAGCCAGGAATAGGAGACAGGTAAGGAAAAATGTGATGCTGGTGTTGAGAAGAAATAATACAATATCCTATGACATCAGTGAGTTAAGAGAAAGGAAAGACTCCAGTCAGTGTGTTTGTTTAGGAGATCAGTGATGGATGAGGCAAATCGTGTTCACAAGCCTGCCAGGATCATAAAGGAACACTCACTGAATGTCACATGTCAGAGAAGATGTGCCAGGTGTCAGTCTGTTCTATAGTTTCATTCATTATATATGCAAAAAGATTAGGGAAGGCTATACTAAAACATTGATCTCAAATTTTCTACCTTAAATTTTGGGATACCTTTATTAGCATTGATCTTAGACAAATTTCTTTTATTTCAGAAAATGTAGAATTATCCTGATTTATTTTTATCATACTTTGAGATGCATTTTCACTATTTAATAACTGTCCAAATGCTGCTGTTGATATGTTTTCTTGAATATTCTTTTGAATCTCATTAGTTACACTGTATTTACACTGTATTGGATAGTACTGGATATAGTGTGTGGTGGTGCTATAAGCCACCCACAGTGCAAGTTAAGAATCCTTTAGCCAGAATATAAATGTTCAGGTTTTGAGAGCTGATGTAATCTATTACTTATCCATATTTTCACACCAGTATGGCAAAAAAAACAGTACGGTAATATTCTCTATTCCATCCCATGTGAAGAGAGACAGCCAAGACAAAATGCCATTGTTATACACACACAAGCATTCCCTCACAGCTCTGTAATATTATCAGAAATATCAAAATAAATGTATCATATATTTCCTGTTTGTAGAGTGCTGCATTTACCATACTGTACTGAACTAAACTGTAAAAGTCACCTGCAGGTTGTACAAGTGTGTGCCTGTTTTCCCTTCCAGTAACCAGTCCTTGTCTCCAAGAGAGGTTACTGATAAGCATACAGATGCATCTCCTTAATTTTCCCTTCACTCATATTGAGCAAACTTCATACAAGGGAACCTTGTCTTAAGACATCCAAGAACCAGGCTGCCTTTGTATTCTGGCCCTGAGCATTTCAATAAAGAATTCTTAACTTGTTAATACAGAATTAAAATTTTGAGTTTTTTTCTCTTTGTTTTAGTATTGGGTATTAAATGTACAGACTGATTATTGGTTTATAAATATTTCAAATTGCTGATTACTTCATATGACAAGCAGAGGACTGCCAAGGGTGGATGGCCAGTACATTCAAACACCAAAGCTTCATATTAGGAGTGCCTCCACATTAGCAGTATTAAAACTGCATATCTCTAAATACTGCATTATATAATATATCATTTGATTTTATTATGGGTTGGCGCATATCTCTGCAGATCATACAATAACCTTCAAGCATAAGTTGTGGTTGCAGCAATTCTAAGGAAAAGAAATTGTACCATCACCCTTCTCCAACTGATTGTAACCTTATATTTCTTGATAGACAGGAATGTTACAAAAAGGATAATGCCAGATTAACATGACATATTCATTGTGTGAAAAATGTCAGGAAAATTTGTAAAATCACAAGCATTTAGTCTTTATAGCTTTGCCAGGGTTTTGTAGAGCAGATTAGACCTCATTCTATATCACTTTGTTTCTTCACTGCTAGAAAGCTCTAATATGACATTGTCTTAGCAATGTCATCACCACCACTAGCAATCACATGTTGCTGTCCTTGGTCTGGGATGTTGTCTTAATGCCAAGGAA
Source organism: Scylla paramamosain (assembly GCF_035594125.1). Taxonomy (NCBI): domain Eukaryota; kingdom Metazoa; phylum Arthropoda; class Malacostraca; order Decapoda; family Portunidae; genus Scylla; species Scylla paramamosain. The sequence goes on from NC_087172.1 coordinate 13,361,699, forward strand.
GAATGAGGTACTAAAATCTCTTTTGTCCCTGTAGACAGTTACTAGGATGCTCATAGTTGATACTGCCTATATATGAAATAAGGTCTATGAAATGGCTGTGGCTTTCTTAGCTTTCTATATAGAGTGTAAAGTGTGTGATGGGAGTTGTCTAAGGACTTAGAGAGAAAGGATGCTTTTTTTTTTTCAGGAATATTCTAGTTTATATGGGATTAATTCTGAACAAGTATTTCCTGTAATGCACTAATATACAAACCAAAGCTAGAGTTAATGATTTTGTTTTTAACGTTTTAGAAAATATGATACTGGTCATGCAACTCCCATTTGTGAACTACATTCCATGAAGTGTATGGGTTAATCTAAAAAAAAGAAAAGGCTCGAGAAACATAACCAAATAGATATCCTGGAACTGTCTTTATGTCTGTTTTATGTGTAATGTTATGAATGAGTGACTTGAATAATAAGCATACGGCTTTATGTATAGAAAAAACACTGGACACTTTAATAAAATACAACAAAATCAGTTTTAAAAGTTGCTAGATTACATATTATTCATTCATTACCACTTTAAATGGTTATAGATATTGAAATAAAACACACGAAAATCCATTTCTGTTAGGAAGAAAATGGAAATGTTATAAAAGTATACAACACTGTTCTTCAGTGCTGTTAGTATTTATAAATAATGCATAGTGATAACATATGCCTTCCTCAAAATGTGTAGCTAAGGTGTTATGGAGTTCATTTGACTCAGGCAAAGTTATATCTTTATAAGCATATACACAACACTGCACATTTGTTTTATTAGCTAAATATTTATATAAAACATGTCAATGAATTCTCTAAATGGTGCCAGACAGATGTGAATATTTACATCAATCATAATAGTTAATCATAATGTATCAGTTGTTGTTATTGGATGTTACCAGCAGAGAAACAAATACATGTGTGTGCAGTCCAGAAGAAAATACCTTGGTGAGGAGATCTGAAGGCAATCAGAGTAACTATTAGGTAAGGTTCCAGAAACATCAGAAGGGTCAGTACACTGAGACTAGTGTGTTTTGTGAACACTTATTATTAATATTATTATAATTATTATTATTATTATTGTTATGTGAAGATGCTTATAAAACAACTGTAAGATAAAAAAAACAATAAATTACACACTGACTGTGATTTTTAAATATCCAAGATACACAATACTTCACTACAACCCAGGGATAGCTTCAAGCATGCAGGAAGGGCAGGAGGGATAAGCTGCTTTTGACTAGTTTCAGACAAAACCTTTGACTAACTTCAGATATAATCCACGCATTAAAATCTATTCCTACAAATCTATCCACAGTACCCTCTCAAGTTTCGTGCTTGCTTTCTTCCAAGGGGAAGCATTAAACTTGAGGATTGCAAAATTTAGATAGCATGAGACTCAGGAGGGTACTATACCCATCTACTTGTCTAACTGAGATAACAATAGAGTGGTGAAGGCACCTCTTGGTTCACAGAGATCATACATTTAGGCTGCCATCCCATGTGGAGTACTTTTATGTGACTGCCACAACAACAACTACAGCTTCCTCTTCCTCAGTCATGCTGCCTGAGTTAGAGGAGCCCACCAGATGAATGAACCATGAAAGACAGAGAAATATGGTTACAGTGTTTGCATGACTAAGTAAAGCACCTTTGTCAGACTCCTGCTTTAAAGTTGTGTCGTCACTCGTGACTCAGTGATTTTCACCACCTATCTGATTATGTTAATTTTGAGTTAATCTTATCACAAACACAGTGGATTTCTCAATCTCCTTTGAAATAAAAAAATAATAAATTAGCATGTTTGTCCACAATACAGCATGAAACTAAGTGCCAGTGGGTTGTTATTATGACATAATTTCAGTTTTAATAAAACTAATGAATGCATGAATTAAGAAAGTATACAGATGAAGTGATCCTAATGTTTATCATCAATTTTGTGTTGGAGTTTCCATGTAAATGTAAACACCAACTGAACAACAGCCGACAGAAAAAGACAGGATGACTTTCAGGAGAGAAGAGCCCAGCTCTCATCATTGCATTTGAGGAAATACCTTATCATTTAACAATAGTACCTCTGCGTGGACTTTTCTTGGCAGCATTCTTGATGCTCCTGACACTGCCTGAGCGGCCAAAGGATGCTCGCAGCTTAGCATTGTCAGAGATGAGGTCTGAGCTTTCCCCTGGCTTCCAGCGGTCACTCAGTGTCTTCAGGAAATCCACTGCAGACTTGTCCTGTGTGCGGGTCATGAGTGCCTCCAAAGGTTTGTATGCTGCACAGAGAAAGGCACCTCTTGAAATATTCATATAATCAAAAGTGAGAGGATTCAAACAGCTTTCCTTATGCGCCTTTTCCATTCTCGAGGGCTCCTCAGAGTTAGCATTTCCTTGAGCATCTCATCCATTATAACAATAAAACTGACCAACCTACAACAAACCACAGACCATGTAGATACTGCCTTGGTTTTCTCATAAAGAAAAATTTCTGATGAGCTTTGTCACCAGTCTTGTTTTGCATATAATATAGAATTGCAGCCAAAAGTTATTTTATCATCTACTGCTTCACACTAATTGATACTAAAATTATTTAAGCAAAACAGTGAAATAAAAGTATTAATCAAAAAAAATTAATTGTGCAGATAAATTAACATATCATGTAGCAATTCATTAAGCATGACAAAAACTCACATTTGAAGTCCCAAGGTCGAGTAAGTGGTAGGCGCAGATGAGGAATATTGAACATCTCAGCCTCAGAGACAGTTGGCAGCTCGGAGAGAGGCAGAATGGTCTCATCATGCACAATGGAGCTGCTCAAGAGGCGTGGAGAGCGAACCTGCAGCGTCAGCACACCACCTGCCTCCTTACAATCATCCGTCACTCCAGGACTGAGAAGGAACATATTGCTTTAGTCTTAGCATTCCACACAATGCATTCTGTTGTATGGTAAAAAAGGGAATTCTTCTTTCTTGTTGATTCTATTTTTGAGAAGCTAACATCAAGGATTAGCATGCCAATCCTTGACTCACATTTACTTTGGCTGATATGAACTCTGTCCAGATCAGTCACACCTAGCCATCCTTCACTAAGCAGATTTTTTTGGCAAAACAAGGGAAGATAAAGTGTTTTGTTTTCAAAACTAGCAGGAGCACCATTTTTTGTTCAGGAAATTTCATGAAAAATGAACTCCTACTCACAATACTAAGACCTCATCAAAGACAGCAGGATCCCCTTTGGCAAGGTGTGTCTTTAGGGGCTCCACTGCAGGGAACCACTGGAAGGGCTCCAGCCGAACCTTGACCAGTGAGGTGGCTGGCGGTGAGCCTGGAGCCTGCACCACATGGACCCGCAGGCCGTCCGTGGTGAACATTGCCTGCCATGTGTCATCATAGGAACAACATTAATGCTCAATGTGTCTTAAGCAAAATGAGTTACTTTTAGACCTTATTTGCTTCCCCCTTCTATCACAGTGACTTATTTGCTTCTCCAAGTATCACAGTGACTTATTTGCTTTTCCTTCTACCACAGTGGCTTATTTGCTTCTCCCTTCTATCACAGTAACTTATTTACACTCTCTAAGTGACTCACATTGAAAACAAGAACTCTCCCAGTTGAGGAGTCCTCCTTCTGCTGGTCTTGGTACCGTATTTGGTAAAACTGCGACATGAGCTCAGCTGAAGTGGCACCTAACAGCCGTAATTCTGCTTGTATTGAGTCATACTCTGCAAAAGCAAGCATTGGCATATTATGATCATATTCTGCTTGAGTAGTGCTGATATGAATAATGATGTTGAGGATGATGAACATATTTTGCATGTCACCATGAAAAATCAGATCTGGATGTTTTGCTGAAAAATCTGCTAAAATCTAGAGCTTATTTTTAATATTTGAAACAAAATTTATCATCAGTAGCAGAGAAGAACCTCATGAAACACATCCTCAGAGGAAAAGAAATAAGAAATGATAAATAGTTATAGTCTAATGTCCAAGTATTTAAAAGGAACCATGTAGCAGACGCCTGGAAAACTGCTGGCAAAACTTGTACATACTCTGGGTGACTTCTTCAAGCAAAGTGAGGCCAATGCCTTCTTTGTCAGTAAGGAAATCATGACCACTCTCCATGATGGCTCTCAGCTGCCGCAAGTCCTCACGATTATCACCCTGCAACACAACAATATTTATACAAGTGAACATTTTGTACTACAGTTCTATTGAAAACCATGATTCACACTTTAAAAGTCACTATGCCTGATGTACCACAGCAATGCTATAACCTGCACATAGAAGGCCTTGAGCTGCTCCACGTGATCCACCAGTCGGTACCACAGCTGGTGGAGCAGTGGCTCAGCGAAGTAGAGTATGTCCTGCACTGGCTGTATTGCTTCCTCCAGTGTTTTGACAATGTGTTCTGTGTCACCTTCCCTCACTGCCCTCGTCACCAACTTCTCAAAGTTTGGGAGACACTGGTTCAAAATTGAAGATGAAAAGAAACTGAATAATAAGATTGGCAAGAATCTTCATCAAATTTTGTTTCTATAAATTTTCAGACAAACTTTTCACCTTTATGCATAGAAAGTTCTAAGGTTTATAGGGAAAAGATATGCTTTATGACACTTGATTTCCCCATTCTGCAATAGGAATGTTTTTCAGAATATAAATCAATTCCACAATTCAAATCTAATTCAACTTTCTCTTTTTATCCTTTTTTTTTTTTCTATCTCATTTGAAGTATAAATGGTTAGGTGTTTTCTCTTTTAATTTCAAGTGGCAGGTGTGGATTAGAGCAGAAAGACTCACTTGTCGCAGGAGAGCCTCTGCAGAGTCCTCCACATGCTCTGGCAGGTGCGTGATGCGGTCCTGCAGCTGATGTGCCACTTCCTGAGCCTCCCCCGCCAGCTCCACCAGATGCTGCAGGTGCTTCCGTACTTCATCACACACATGCTCCACATTCCTCACCACCACACACACCTGAGGACACCAGGGAGATATTGAGATGTGTGGAAGTGAACCAAGTGTAGAATGTCTGTCAGCTCCACGAGGCAACTGCTGCATTTGGTGTGAATGGAAGAAAGGTGACAGTAAAATGCCCACAATATACTGGCATTTCAAGTTTACATCTCTTGATTATACAATAAAATGTTTCCCTTGTGTATAGGTTGGTGGCATCTAAGGAAGAACAGAATACAGGAATCCAATTCAGTTCAAATCTACTTGATGTAAAACTTAGGGAAATTTAAAAAATGTCCAATATATTTCTATTTCTATAGTTTCCTTAAAATATTTTTTACACATGCTCTCTTTCTGGCCTCACTTCACACATCTTGGTATACTTTGTATTTGCTATTACTTAATAAATGCTTTACTTCACTGTTTTTACAGTATGAAAAAATGCCTCAAAATAAAATTTAAAGATGAATAATTGTTCCCCAATACCATATTGTTAAACTGAATCATTACTTTACAAATTTGATTTTCCATAAAACAATAAATTAGACCTGTTTCAGCTCTCTCATTGCAATCATGAATTTCACAAATAAATACTTTAGATTACATATTTGTCAACATTTGAATGCCATTTACCAGCATGAAATACTGGCCTCTGTGGGGATGTTGTTGCCTTGTGTTGCAATGCTGACATAGGCATGGGTCACCTCCTCAGCATACTGGGCTGCCAGCTCCATCAACTGCTGTCCCATTGCCTGCAGGGTGGTTGGCCCTGGAACCACACCCCCCGGCCACTGCACACCACACATGCGTTTCATCATCTGTCACCCAACAAATGCACTGAGTAAGCTGCCAAACTCTGAAACAGACTCTCTTTACCTAAAGTTTTCCTGAGACTTGAACATTTATGAAAGATATGGCCATCTCCAATACTTAGCTTTTTAACATTTCTTTGAAAATGAGACATAGATGTTTTTTTCCTTTTTCATATTAGAAATGAACTACTAGAAATGTATACCAGTGTACACCTATAAGGATATGAAATTTAGCACTCACCGCCTTCATGAGGTCAGCCACCCCCATAGCAGACTGGCTGTAGCCCTGTGTGTGGTCAACAGCCTCAAACTGGTCCTCCTGAATGTCCTTGTGGAACTCCTGCAGTGCAAGGTGCTTGCTGAGTACCAGCCAATGGTACATCACCACTGAGAAGGCGTCCCGATATGCCGGCAGGATGAGATGCTGAGGCAGCCGACTGTCGATTCCAATTCTGCAGGAAGACCAAAGCTAGGAAGACAAAGCTCTTGGTCGTCTGTTTCTGCTTATTTTTCTCACAGGAACTTTCTGCAGCTCTCAGTACCTTCCCACAAAAGCAACATATCTAAATAAAAAATACAAATTACAATGAATAGAAGCACTAACTTGTTGATACTGCTGAGGTTAGTGATGAGCACCCAGGTGGCCTGAGCAGCGGCTGCCAGGTCCTTGGGTCCCACGTAGGGCACGGAGCCGTCCACGTCAAACTTGAGCATGGGGTTGAGGAGGTGAGCCGCTGCCTTCAGCATCCGGGGCAGCACCAGGTACATGTAGTCTACTGAGAGCTCCCTGTTGAAGAAATAGTAATAGTGGTGGAAGTAATAAAAGTAGTAGTAGCATGCTGGCTCAGTGCAGAGAGTCTATACATACCTATCTCTCCATCTGTCTATCCATCTATGCACAAATCATGGGCCTGTATTCAGGAATGCTTGCTTTCCCATCATGACTATTTTCAAACACCACAGAAATGAGTAGCTGAGTTCTCAAGGCTGTTTCTCCTTTTAATAATGCAGAAAGCTTGTTGATTTGTTACTGGAACCATGAAAACAATTTTAAAAGTGCTTGTAGCTACAAGTAGAGCATTCTGAAAGTAGTAGAGGTGCAGCCTAAAGTGTTTCAGAATATGGTCCATGGTCTTACAGTATAAAGATTAGCTGGTAAGCATGAAAGGAGATGAAGAGGAAGTCCAGGACAGGCTTGGCGAGTATGCTGGCTTGGCAAAGAGTCTTGCTACACTGTCTACCTATACTCCCCTTATCTATCCATTTAAAATACACAATGGTCTTACAGCATAAAGATTGGCTGGTAAGTATGGAAGGAGATGAAGAGAAAGTCCAGGACAGGCTTGGTGAGTATGCTGGCTCGGCGAAGAGAGTCTTGCCACACTACCCAGGCTCTGACATCGCTAGTGGTGGCAGTGGTTACATCCCTTGCATCATTCTCTCCTCCAGACACCTCCTGCTTTAGTTTCTCCTTGCTTAGTGCCTCTACCCTGAGAGAAGGTCCTTTGAATTAGTTATACAGGTGAATGCGTATGTTAGGTAAAGTTGCCCAAGTATTGATGCCATAGTCTATACAGTGAGTTTCACAGCTTTAAACTGAGTAGAAATTGATACAAAAGGGAGAGAGAGAGAGAGAGAGAGAGAGAGAGAGAGAGAGAGAGAGAGAGAGAGAGAGAGAGAGAGAGAGAGAGAGAGAGAGAGAGAGAGAGAGAGAGAGAGAGAGAGAGAGAGAGAGAGAGAGAGAGAGAGAGAGAGAGAGAGAGAGAGAGAGAGCAACATACAACACACACCAGGTATCAGCATGTTTGACAAGAACATCCTGAAGAAGGTCAGAGATTGCGTTATGGCCCTGTAGTGCTGCCTCTCGCTCAAACAGTATCCGCAGCTCATAACAATTCTCCACTGTGTTGAAGCACCTATGAGGGACAAGAGAAGAGTGAGGAGGTACCAATAACACCTCAATATTAGGTAATTATCTCTTATAATGTGCATTTTTCATCTTTAATCCCTGACTGGTAATATGCTTCAAGCTTCACAAAAAGCAGGTTTAGTGTACAATATTAAAAGACTGACTGAGAACAAAAGGAGTGATCAAGAGATTCAAATCTTTTAGAGCTTAAAATTTCATATTGCTTGATAAATTGTCTAGGTTACCAAAATCAAATAACACGTCATACTCTGACACATGCTAAAGTTCTCTTAATTCAAAATGCCCCATTCCAAAATGCAAAAGCTTACCTGAGGAAGTCTTCCAGTCTGGCCAGCTCAAGCATTCCGTCTCTTCTGGGGAATGAGGAATGCAACATCTCAAATTCATCTGACAGAACCTTCCTTACCCAGGTGACCAAGGCAATGCTCAGCTGACGCTTCTGTGTTGGGGAAGGAAATGGACAGCAACTCAAGGATGTGCTGAGGAGGGACTGATGGCATGAGTAATTAGTGAATAGAATGGGTGTGACGTGACTATGTGAAGATGTGCTAAAGTGGAACTGATGGCATGAGTAATAAATAAACAGTCTGGGTGTGATGCGAAGGTGTGAAGATTTGCTGAGGAGGAATTGACAGCATGACTGCTAAGTAAATAGTGTGGATGTAATGTGGCAGTGTGAAGATTTGCTGAAGAGGAACTGATGGCATGAGTAATAAGTAAACAGTCTGAATACGATGTGACCAAGTGCAATACCCTGTGGCTTTAGGGCTGAGATGATTCAAGGCAAGCAACTGTAGCATAGACAAGACACCATAATACAAAGATCTGCAATAGTAACTAGGTTTATTTTTTTGCAGCAAGACATTCATGGCTAACCAAATCCACTTATGATGTCTTGGTCTGATGAGAAACATGTCAATATTCATTGCCTAGCCACTCCCTCTCATGAATCAATGCTGTCATGTTTCTACCTTATACTTATCAACATGCAATGGATGTTGGAAGTGAGATGTAGCAATAGGGATCATGCATAACACCGCCTCATACCCTTCACATCAAATCTTCAGTTTTTATGGCATTCTTAAAGAGGACACTAAAATTTCACATCCTGAGTAACAAAGTCACAAAGCGTGCCTGAGCAGTGACATAAATACCAACCTCCAGTGTGTCTTGGTGGCCTAAATTTCTCTGTTTCTAAGGAATTATCAAAAGAGAGATTAGAATTTCATATCTTGGGTCAGAACCAAAAGTGTACCTGAGCAGTGAGAAAAGTGCCCCCTCTAGGTGTGTCTTGATACCCTAAATTTTGTTTTTATGGCATTCCTGAAAGGGACATTAGAACTTCTGTTTCTTTTCCATTCCTAAAGGGCACATTAAAATTTCATATCCTGAGTCAAGCCCACAAAGTGTACCTGAGCAGTGAGGTAAACGCCTGCCTCCAGGTGTGTCTTGACAGCCCGCAGGAGAGGCAGTAGGATGCCTGGGTCGCCAGACTTCACCTCCGCCATGACCAGCCACTTGGCAAGGCACTTGTGCTTCTCAGACATCCGTGAAAAGAAGGTCAACTGCTCCAGAAGGATGTCACCTGCTGGACCCACTTCCCCACGGTAGCCTGCCAGACTGCCACGCTGGGGAGGACCAGAATGTTATTGTTAAGAGAAACACAAACTGACTGTCACAATGGAGAAGTGCAGGCTGAATGCTACAATGGAAGGAATGCTAATTAATTAAGATCCTGTGTGTAACCTGCAGTGTGCACAGGATCCTTATGTGTGTGATCTCACTTCCAATAAACTATACCTTATCTCTGTTTCTAACAAGCTCTAGTGGAAATGATTGGGAGTTTCTTTAAGGTGTTTTCAGAATTTCAATGAGAGTTTAACAAAGATGCTGCACTATCAATGGGGAAAAAAACCCAGTTATTCATCTGTGACCTCTGAAAATATTTATGATGAGAAAACAAAGTGTTTCACAATACATGCCACAAAATGATCACCCTTGCCTTCCATCCATGGTTCCCCCCTTACCAATGTGCTGAGGTAGGCATGGACCAGCTTCCGCAGAGCCACATAGTAAGTGTCATAGCCAGACACAGCCAGCTCAGTCTCCGGGGAGGGCAGGGTGAGGCATATGTGGAACCTGCACCCAGCTCTGTCCTTGCTCTGCTCTTCACCTGGCCTGGTGCCTTTCTTCTTCTTTTGGCCTGGGACTGATTCCTTCTTCACCACAGTGAGCGCCAGCCATCCTTCCTTCTTCCACATACCAACTAAGCTCTGACGGGAATATTTTGAAGGTTACTCTCACTAGACAATACATGTTTTCTGATGGTTCAAGATAGGCTGGAATGAATCTCATTTTCACATGGTACAAGACAGGCTGGAATGATTCTTGTACAGCATTAAAAGAACAGAATGCAGTTTTGTTGTTTCACTGATATAAAACAGCATGAAGAAGCAGATGAGACAGTCTGCTCAATTTAATTAACACATGACAATTTCTCATGGCATGTCACCTGCTTGTGTGACCTGCACCTCACCTTGATGGGAATGCTGGTGTGGGCAAGCAGCTCAGCCTTCAGATGTGTCTTGCCAAGCTCAGACAAGTACTCTTGAATTTCCTTGGGATTCTGAGGAGCTTGCTTGGAATCTTGCACAACACTATCTGCTCTGTTGTGGGCATCATCTGTGCTGTCACTCTTGTCTGGCTGGACAGGAGACTTGGTGGTGGTGTCCCCAAGGCTGCGGAAAGTCCTTAGGGATCGAGGCTTGAACATGTTGCGAATGGACTTCCTTGTGTGAGGAGTGCGGCTAAGTGCTTCCTCCTCTGGGGAAGATGTGGCTTCAGTCCTGCGAGGAGGTGATGAGGCCTCAGGTTCTGTGTATTTCTGGAGATTTTCAGGAGAGTTCTCTATTGTGTAGACTTGCTGCTGCTGTCGTCTGGAAGGCACCGGAGTGGAACTCTCACTTCGGGACACCTTGTTCTTTTTGCTGCCAATCCTCCTCATGACCTGTGATGCTTTCTTGGATGAGAGGCGGAGGCTGAGGTTCATACGGGAAAAGGATGTGATGCTGAGTGTGCTGCGGGACTTTTCACGGTCCAGCTGATTGTGGTCCACATCAGTATTCTCACCCTCACACCATGGGCCACTGCTGGAGCCATCATGTGTCATGTCCTTGCCACTGCCTTGTGACCCCAGGGAAGCTGTGTCAAAGGGTCTCCTTTCTTTCTGTAAGGATGCCACAGATCCGTTCTGCTTGTTTTTATTGGACTTTGAACGGAATGAAGCTCTAAGACTGCTGATAGATAGCTTCTTGAAGCTCTCTATATTGCTTTTGCTCTTCTCCAAGGGTTTGTGACTCCCTTTGTCACTGAGAGATGAGACATCAAGACTCTGGAAACTGCCTGATTTGTTCTTTGGAGTGCTTGTTACTACTTGCCTGTTTGGGGTGAGTGTGTCAGTGGTGTCCTCTGGCATCTGAGCCTCACCACCCTCCATGTCAGTGGAATCTGCTGCCTCTGATGCTCTGTCTTCACTCTCTGGACTCCCACCCTCGTCTGCAGGAGGAGTGATCTCTGTCAGGCCCTGTGGGTCAGCTCCGCCTTCCTGGTCAGCCATCCCGTTCTCACAGTCAGAGACACCAATGACGGGAATGTTGTGAGAATGGTCCAGTGGTTGTGTCACACTGCCTGGTGCTGCAGCCTCCTTGTTGGCCCTGGAGGTGGGGAAGGGAAATGAGGCTACAATGCTCCCTTGGTCCAATCATAAAAACACTAAGAAATTAATCTAAAGATGAAATAGTGCCTTAGACACTGGGACCATAACAACAGTCAGGTCCCAAGACCTTTTAGGACCTACAAGACTGGTCAGGAAGTAAAGAAGTGAGTTCAAATAATCCTCATCAATGGTGCTAAGATGACAGAACTCCACCAAGTTCTCCATGACTTGTGCAGAATGTACACACAAAAAACACACAAAATTTTAAAAGATATATATCTTTACTACCTAGACATGTATTTTAGTACATTCTACAACAAATAAATGCTATGAATAATGAAATGACAGAACTGGTTAAGACCTCAAAAGTCACCACTGTATATGATAATAAGCAAGAAGTATTTCTATGGTGGTACTTCAGTTACTACACTTGAATGAAGCAGCTACCTTATTCTGCAATATAACTACTATATAATTACATAATTACTTATGTGAAGACAGAACTGACCTGAAAGGATGTGAACTGATATGAGAGGATACCATGTCTACCAGAAATACATACAGTATATGAACTGACTTGGAAGGGGATGAACTGACTTGAAAGGATACAAACAGATTTGAAGGGAGATGAAACTAACTTGAAGGGGGATGAAACTGACTTGAAGAGGGATGAAGCTGACTTGAATGGAGATGAAACTGACTTGAAGGGAGATGAAACTGACTTGAAGGGAGATGAAATTGACTTGAAGAGAGATGAAACTGACTTGAAGGGGGATGAAACTGACTTGAAGGGGGATGAAACTGACTTGAAGGGGGATGAAACTAACTTGAGGGGGGGGATGAAGTTGACTTGAAGGGGGATGAAACTGACATGAGGGGGGGGATGAAGCTGACTTGAAGGGAGATGAAGCTGACTTGAAGGGAAATGAAGCTGACTTGAAGGGAGATGAAACTGACTTGAAGGGGGATAAAACTGACTTGAAGGGAGATGAAACTGACTTGAAGGGGGAAGAGGAATTGGTGCGGTCCTTGGCGTGCTTGATGAGGCGAGTGAGGACATCCATCATTGGTGCAGCTGCTGGCATGTCCACGGAGGCTGGGGTGGGCACACTCCTGCATCACCACCAGCAGGGTTACTGGCTGTCTCCTTACTCCTCTCCTATCAATTATCCTCCTCCTCTCTTACCATTGTTATTCTTTACTAGCAGATTTAGTGAATTAGTGTTTGTTATTATTTTCCTCCTATTCATTATTATTCCCAATTTTTACTATCGCTATTCCGTACAGGAGACTCGGCAAAAGGGAACAGATTTGACACATGTGAGTAAAATTAGCTTTGGTAGGGAAATAGATGGAGTCTTGAAGGGAAATTACAAAGAATAATACGTATTGTTTCCATGAGGACACAAACACACACACACACACACACACACACACTGTTAATCAACTTTCTTGCTTGAGGAAGTGACAAGCGCAAAAATTACATACATAAATTTAAAGAGACTATACAATGTAACGTGGCAAAACGGACTTGACTCATTCCTGTAGAAATATAAATAGAGAAATAAAAATGGGTACGTAAATATACACTACCCTTCCTTCCCATGTGATAGGGAGGTGATGGTGTCCACGCTTCAGTATGTCATGAACCAAGATAAAGCAGTGAATCAGAAGTAATGGGCAGCATTCTCAAATATTACGTCTTATCTCGACTTCTTTTAACAGGCTGTAGTGGAAGTTACTGAAGTCTTCAAGGATGTTTTCATGAGAGAGAGAGAGAGAGAGAGAGAGAGAGAGAGAGAGAGAGAGAGAGTTGGGCTTACCAAATTTCTAGAAGTAGAGTTTCCGTATACATGTTGTTAACGTTCCTGCAACAATAACAGTAGTAGTAGTAGTAGTAGTAGTAGTAGTAGTAGTAGTAGTAACAATACAGTAGTAGTTATAGCCACAGAAAGAACGAAAAAAAAAAAAAGAGAAAAAAAAGGTGCTATGAATCTACGTTCAAAAGCCACACTTCAATATAACACAGGTGACCTGCCGAGGCCTCACAACACCCACATGGTGAGGGTGTCCTGGGTGGCGCGGGTGGCGGAGGTGCTGGTGAAGGTGGTGAAGCGGGAGGAGGGCCCCACCGCTGCCCTCAGGAACACCAAGGGCGGGGAGCAGCTGCCTGGGGGAGAAAAATAGACACACGTACCTTATAAACATCCTTTTATCTGTGTTTGCTGATATTGACTAGTTAGACTCTCTCTCTCTCTCTCTCTCTCTCTCTCTCTCTCTCTCTCTCTCTACAAATAATGAAAAAAGGTCCACTGAGATGCCAGTCCCTAAAGGAAAAGAGTAAAAGGATTATCTAAACTGGTGAAATATCTTGAAACTTCACTCTTGAAGGAATTAAAGTCCAGAGTTTACCAGTGAAAGGGATGAAAGACAGAGAAAACTGGTTAACTCTTGCAATAAGGAAGTGGACAGAGCAAGGGTGAAAGAAGCAGGCAAGGAGCTCTAGAGTTTACCAGTGAAAGGGATGCCCCCGACACACACACACACACACACACACTAAGGAAGAGCGGAACAGTAAAAGTAAAAGTAACATACACACACACACACACACACACACACACACACACACACATGAAAAGAGGAGCAGTAAAAGATAGGTGTGTGTTCCAGCCTCGCCAGTGTATCACCTGTGGTGGGCTGCAGACCGAGGCCCTCAGCACGCAGCTCCTCCAGCAGCAGGTGTACCATTGGCGGCTCCTGTGGGAGGTTATGATCCATCATGAAGGTTTATTATAATTTCACCATAGCACATCATTATCAAGCTCTGTTTTATTTATTCATTATTCTTATTTCATTTTATTCTATTGTTTTATTTTATTTATTTTTCCTATATCCATCCATAACTATAGAGAAAGAGAAAAGTAAATGAAAGAGTGGAAATCTCAAGTTGGTCACGTCTAGAGAGAGCTATGTAGATTGAGCTGATGTATAATAGCCACACAGTGATCCAAACCAGAACCTTTGTCTGTGGTGATGTAAACATTGTAATGCGCCGGCTGTTATCTAATCGTGATATAACTCTGATAAGCCTCGGAAGAAGCTTTCTATTGCCTGACTGGCACTGCTGCTACTCTTCTGTTTTTAGATACACGAGGATTACCCCTGAGGACTCTACACACACGTTTCCTTCGTCAGTCATAGGCCCGTATTCAGAAACACTTTAATATTGCTCTATTTTCTAAGGCCACAGAGATGATAAACCAAGTTCTCAAGACTGTTTATTCTTTTAGTAATGTAGAAATCTTGTGAATGTCTAGAAAAAAAAAAAAAAAACTCTCTCGTCTCTACACAATGTTCTCCAGGCAATGAGGTATTTGATATTATGTAGGCTGAAAAAGTTGGTCAGTTGTAGATCATTTAGGAGAAAACGCATTCAGCCTTCTTTAGGTGTCGCTTCTAAATTTCAGCAATCACTATGGAAGAAGAAGAAGAAGAAGAAGATATGAAGTAGCAGTATGTGGTAATTAGCAGTGATAGTAGCATTATTATTAGTGGTGGCACTGGTGTTCGGTTTCATAACGCCTGTCAGTATCGAGTCTCGGCTTTACAGTTCACAGCTAGACGCCTTAAGAGCCTGTATAGTGAATATCAATTGGCTGCTGATTCGCTGACAGTTTGAGAAGATAACAATATCACTATTTCGATTACACAAGGCACCTTGTCTTACTGTGTGTGTGTGTGTGTGTGTGTGTGCATACGAACCTCCACGTGTGTGTACGAGTATGTGTGTACTGACTGACCTTGTTCTTTGAGACTTCTTCCATCAAACTTCGAAGGTCAAGCTGGGCCACATTGAAAAGGTCACACACAACTTCCTTGACCACCTTCTTGGACATACTCTGCTCATCCCCATGCTGTCTAGAGGAGCCCCTGACAGATGCAGACTGCTGGGAGAATGACGGAGGACTCACAATTATCGGGGTGGTCGGTGACTGCTGAGAAAACCCATCTTGACTCTCCGTTGTAGAGTTCAAGTCCTCGCTGAAGGGGTTCGAATCCTCTGCAGTCGAGGTTTTCTTCGCATCACTTTCCGGGATGTCTGTGTCCTCGCTGAATGGGTTTCCGTCATCAGCAAAAGAGTTCCCATGGTCATTGGAGTCTTCATCCTCATCAAAGGGGTTCTTGCTGCTGGCAGGGGACTGTGGCGCCTCAGTAAGGACCCTTTCTTCTTTGGCAATGACAGAATCCTCCTCAGGCTCTAGGAATGGGGCGACGGTTAATCCTATTCTGTCCTCCGCCTCCTCCTCGCCGGGGAAGTGGCCGAAGCGGACGACGTAAGCTATGTCACGAAGGGCGGCAGTCTCCTGTAGTAGGGGAAGGACACTGGGTTATTGAGTTATAGCGCCACAACAACACTATGGTGATGTGGTGTTGTAATTGAAGTGATTTGGCGCCGTGCTGGAAGGAATGCATGAAGGGTACGAGTAGGAGGGATGTCTTGTATGAGGAAAATTGACGTAGGTTTAGTAGATGCGCTGCATAGGTCGAGGTCAGCTCACAGAGAGAGAGAGAGAGAGAGAGAGAGAGAGAGAGAGAGAGACCCAAACGCACAGACCAAGGAGTATAGAGTCCCTTGAGCATAACATAGCCCGACAGACAGACGGACAGACAAATGGATAAACAGACAGTGAGTCACACACACTGACAGACAGAGACAGACAGACAAACAGACGAGTTGACTGAGTGGCGCCAAGTCATTTATCTTCTTTCACCTGTCTTTGAGAGAAAGAAAAGTCTTACTGTGGTGATAAAGCTATATTACTTATTTCGTGAGAGAGAGAGAGAGAGAGAGAGAGAGAGAGAGAGAGAGAGAGAGAGAGAGAGAGAGAGAGAGAGAGAGAGAGAGAGAGAGAGAGAGAGAGACTCCTTAAAATATATTCCATTGTTTTCTCTCTAGTAACCTAAATTCTCTCACATTATCTTCTTGCATCTCCTTAATGGTGACTAACTACGTATCATAGATACCAACCTTTTTGTACCCTTTCCACATTACATAATATGATAATATCCCCCCCCACCATAACATGATAATATTCCCTCTTTCTCACACACACGCTCTCTATACATCCCTTCCAATGTTGGCAACTGTAGGTCCTTCTCTAACTCCCACTCTTGGCACCTCATCTTGTAGTTATACTCTGCAGTAAGGTTACGGTCAGAACTCCAGTTACGGGGACTGCCACGTGTAAACCTGGTCGTTTTTTGCAGCTTCCCTTATTTCTTATGTTCTTATGTTCTTATGCTACAATATTGGGCGATATTCTGAAACATTTCTGCGCCACACCTCCCCTTGCTTAAGTTACACAGGTTTTCGGGATTTTTTTTTTTAATGATTCTAATGACAAATTAACGAGACTTTTACATTATTAACAGGAGATACACTCTTAAGAATTCGCCTTATCATCTATGTGACCTTTGAAAATAGTAGAGGTCAGAGAGAAAAGCGTTTCAGAATATGGGCTAATAACTTGCATCAAGACTAGCGTTCTCCCTCAGTCTTAAGTCCTCTGATCTTAGAAACTATCAGCACTAAGGTTTTACAAGATTGCCAGCAAACTAAAGGATTAAAGATTTGAGGGAAAACCGTGAAAATCTCACTAGTGTTGAATGCACATTATTTGTTACTGGATTATTGAATATGTGTGAAATTATTGTTATTATTTTCTTTTCTCGCTTTGGTTTTATATTGCTGTTGCAGGTTTAAATCTTATACATGCTCGTTGTTACCTGTAAGGTCTTGAAACATGGACTATTACTCTCTCAATTTACTTATTTTGTGTTGGTTTCATGCTATCATTGCAGATTCAAAAGTGTTCTGGATGAGAAACGTTACCTGTGGAGTCCTGCAATCTATACTACTGCCCTCTCCATCTTTTATTTATCACTTTATTTCTCTTTTTATTTATTAATTTACTCTTATGTACTTATTCCATGCTGATTCCATATTAATGTTGCAGTTCCAAACGTTATGAATGGGTAGCGTTACCTTAATTCGGGGTTCTTTAACCAATATATTACTCTCTCAATCTTTTATTTTTATTTTTTTCCCTCTTTTGATGCTGGATTCTTTTCATATATTGTAAATCCAAGTGTTCTGAATGACGAACCTTACCTGCGGGGTCCTGTAGCCATCCATCGCGAAAACTCTGTGAACGAGGAACGTGTGACTCTTCTCTCACGCTGACACCATCCCGAGGTCAGCACGGTGCCACACACAGCCCCCGGCACGCAGCTGACGCCCGCTGCTGACACGCGTGCTGCTGAGGCGACACGGCAAGCTGGTGGAGGTCAAAACTGCTCACCGCTGCTGCACTCACAATATTTTCTTCTGTGTCAATAGGATGTGCAGGGAGGGAGTGGGAACAGGTGGTGGTGGTGCTGCTGCTGGTAGGAAAGGTAGTAGTGGTAATGGTGAAGGTGAGTGAGGACAGGTGGTGTTGGTGGTGGTGGTGGTGATAATGATGATAGTGATGATAATAACTGTTGCTACCACTACAGCTGCTACTACTACTACTACTACTACTACTACTACTACTACTACTACTACTACTACTACTACTCCTACTACTACTACTACTACTACTACTACTACTTCTACTACTACTACTACTACTACTACTACACGCTACTACTACTGCAATAACAACAACTACTACTACTACAATAATGATAATAGTGATGATAATAAAAATGAGAATAGAAATTGATGCAACAACAACAACAACAACAACAACAACAACAACAGCAACAACAACAACAACAACAACAACAACAACAACAACAACAACAACAACAACAGCAACAACAACAACACCGCCACCGCCACCACCACCACCACCGCCACGAAGAACAACAGCTCAGAAATAACAAGCAGCATTTCATTTCACCCATTTCAGACGACGGATACCCAGAGACAAACAAAAATAAATAAATAAAAATAAATAAATAAATAAATAAATAAATAGATAAATACTAGTGGTCTTTACAGTGGCCGGGGGAGCTATCAGGTCAACGGACGCGATACAGATAGTGAAATGAGATCAGAAAGTCTTTATTTTTATCTTTTCGTTTCATAGCTGCGAAAAGGTAATGTTTTGTAGATACCTAATTGAATTCACTCTATTTTGCATTGCTATTGTTTGTCATAAGGTGAAAAAAAAAACCGTACCCAAAGTAACTTAACGTAAAGCACCATCATTTTTTGTTTTATTTGTTATCATTTTTCTTTATTATAATCATTTTGTTTTTTACAGTAGGTGAGCTGCAATCCAGTGCACTGACAGGGTATGATAGCGGTGATAGCAGCAGTGAGTAACAGGTAATCACATGTAGGAAAAAAGAAATGATTTGTTATATTCATACGTAGCTCTACTGAATACTGATCTTTGTACGTACATAGTTCAAATGCAATAAAGTGATCTGTTTTCATTCATTCATCCTTTTCTTCTATATCCCCGCCCATCTATCTATCTATCCATCATCTATCTACCTATCTATCTATCTATCTATCAATCTATCCATCTATCTATCTATATATTTGTTTATCTGTGTGTTTATGTAAGTAATGGCTTAAAAAAAAAGCTTAAACACTGCTTCAAGGAAAAGGGAATATAATAATAGCAGAGTTTCTGAAGAAGAAGAAGAAGAAGAAAAGAACAATAAAACGAAGCAGCAGCAGAGGACAGAGTACCAGTGATAAGGGTACACTCCTGAAGAAGCCTTGTGGTGTTAGGGGAAGAGAAGAGAGATGGGGACCTGGCAACAAAGTGATAATAAGTCATGATTATACCAGCCGGGGAGGTGATGTGGCCACGCAGGGCACCTTGTATACCTCACCGTGCAAGCAAGAAGTGGCACTCTTTACAAACCTCCCTAATGCAAGAGTTAACCAGTATTTTCAATCTTTCATCCCTTTCACTGATAAGCTCTGGAAACTTTTGTCTGCTTCTCTCACCACTATTATGTCCACCTTCCTAATGCAAGAGTTAACCAGTATTCTCAGTCTTTCATCCCTTTCACTGATAAACTCTGGAACCTTCTGTCTGCTTCTCTCACCACTATCATATCCACCTTCCTAATGCAAGAGTTAACCAGTAGTCTCAATCTTTCATCCTTTTCACCAGTAAACTCTGGAGTTCTCTGTTTGCTTCTCTCCCCTATTCCGTCCAATTCTCTAATGCAAGAGTTAGCCGGTATTCTCAGTGTTTCATCCCCTTTACTGCTAAATTCTGGAACTCCTTGCCTACTTCTGTATTTCCCCCTACCTGTGACTTGAATTCTTTTAAGAGGAAGGTTTCAAGACACTTCTATCCTCCTTCCTCCTGCCGTCAAATCCTTTTCTTCCTCCTCCAACTTCTCCGTATCATCATCATCATCCTCATCCTCATCATTATCATCATTAGTTCCGTCCATCTCATCTGCATATGCTTCATCTCCCTCTTACTCCTCCACTACCACCACCACCACCACCTCCACCTCCTCAGTGCACTCAGGAATATGTTAGCGGCGAGTCTCCCGTAATAAGGAGCACCTGACGAGTCACCAGATTAGATACTCACACTGCAGATAGCTACTGATGATGCTCCTGCCCTCATTTCCTTTCCCCCTCTTGTCTTCATCCTTCTCTTCCTTTTGTCCTCATTCTCCGTCCCCTCTTGTCCTCATCCTCCTTCCCCTCTTGTCCTCATCCTTCTCTTCCTCTTGCCTTCATCTTCCAAATGTCCTCCTGTCCTCTTCCTCATGTCCTAATTTTCCTCATCCTTCTGTCCTCTTCATCATGTCCTCCTCTCCTCATCCTCATCTATCCTCTTCCATGTCCTCTTTTTTCTGTCTCTTCTCTCCTCTCTTTCTGTTTTTGTTTAAGTTGCTGTAGTTTTTTTTTTTCTTCTCTTCCCCTTCCAATAAATACCTTTTTCTCTTTTCTGTTGTTCTTGTTCTTCTACTTCCTCCCTTATCCTTCACCTTCTCTACCTCTTCTGCCTTATCCTCATACTTCTTCTTCTCCTCCTCCTTCTCCTCCTCCTCCCCCTTCTATGCAACGCTATTCGACGTCAAAATCTGTTACAGCTGACCGTGTTAATAATTTCGTGCATATGTTAATAATTGCAACACAGGATGATGGCAACTGCGGTTAGATTATTTTGTTTGTTTTGTTCTCTTTGGAAATACCACACACACACACACACACAGAGAGAGAGAGAGAGAGAGAGAGAGAGACAGAGAGAGAGAGAGAGAATTTTGTGATTGTTTTAATCCCCCGAAGATTAAATAACTGACTACATCTGGTTATAAGACGGAAGTTGAGAATATCAGCAGTAAAATATATGTATAAATCAATAAAAAGAAGAAAAAAAAGAGATAAATGAAAGCATGATAAGATATGATAAACGTGTAGCTAAAGAAAAATGTGTGTGTGTGTGTGTGTGTGTGTGTGTGTGTGTGTGTGTGCTATAATACCTAACATCATACCCGTGTAATTTGTGGAACCATTTCTCCCAATAAAGACAAGACTATACATTACACTCACTGCTAGCCTGAGAAGCACGTCACACAAGAAAACCTTTCCATACACTCAACAAGGTTCCGAAGGAGTTCACGGGGGCACTGGGATGGGTCGTGCTTGCGCCACTGATATTCCCTAACAAGAAACATACAAAGGTAGAAATGTACTTTAGGACGAGAAAACCCCAAGAATATAATGGGATAACCTCTTTTAAATAATTCCTCGATAAGGTTCCTGAAGAGTTCACGAGATCACTGGCACGGGGTGTGTTTGCCTCACTGATCTTCCCTAACGATAAATGTGCTAGGGAAGAAATACACCTTAGGACGAGAGAGCGAAATAAATAAATAGATAAATAAATAAATAAAAATAAATAAATAAATAAATAAATAAAATAAAACAAAAATAAATCATCATTAAACCACATATACTAGAACATGAATATATTTTAGCCCGAGAAAATCCATAAAAAATACCCACTTTTAGTCCAAATTGTTGCCAGTACAAGAAATAAGATGTGTGGTGATGTGTATACAAATAATTATATATATATACAGCATTCCTAAACATCTCGTCATCTCATCTCTTCTAATTTTATCATGCGTGTTTCTGATAGTAGATGTGTGTAGATACCAAATAATTATAAACAGTATTTCTAAACATCTAGTCATCTCATCTCTTACGTCTAAAGACTCTGGTACAAGCTAATACTAGTTTACAAGTGTTTCTATGATTTTATGATAGTTTAGCAAGGATTCTACATCACTAATAAGAAAAAAAACATTAAAACCTGAAAAATCATCTCTGTCACCTTTGAAAACAGGAAGGGAGAAAGAAGCCTTTTAAAAATAGCCTTAGCATTTAACTTACCAAGACGAGACGCGTGGAACCCTTGCCTTTCACGTAACACTAAGGGGCAGTAGATACTGTCAGCACGTACGAGTAGAGGGAAGGGGGAGTGCAGGAGTGGAGCGTCTGGCACCTCACATTGACGAGGCACGGTTGGCACTGAAGAATGAAGCTGACACGAAGCTGGGACTGTAATCTCTCCTATCGCTCGCTCCTCATTCGCCCCCTCACTCCCGTCTTCTTGTTCTTGTTGTCTTTGTCCTTGTTGCTGTTCTTGGTGTTCTTGTTCTTCTCCTTGTTCGTCTTCTTCCTCTTCTTCTATTGTTGTTGTTGTTGTTGTTGTTGTTGTGTTAACATCAATCAGTTTTCAAGGTGCTTTGGTTTTTAAAAATTTCAGTGATATTCCTTTTACCGACAGCTTAAACATTGAATTAATGCTTACTTACATACATTTCGCCCTTCTACACTTGTACAATCACTCTCAATTGCCTTTTTTTTTTCTTTTCTTTTATAGAGAGGTATATAAATGAATTTTAAAACTCCTGTTCTTTCCCTCATGCTAGTACAGTACTTGAAGCGTCGAGAAAATGGAGTCTAGGAAGTTAAGTCATAGGACAGGATGGTAAAGCAATGTAGATTTGGAGCAGCGATACCACGCATTCAAAGCTCGCGCCACATCCATTATATTTGGAACCTATGTGACTTATTTACCAGGCGAAGCAATCCCATGTAATTTATACTGATATACCTCATCATTAGCTTCATTTATTTAATCTAAATACAATAATATTATAGAAAAATATATATTAATCAAATAAACGAATACTTAGTGAAAGCACAACACATAAAATCCCCAGTGCACATCCACGTGATTTTGGAATATTGTACTTTTTTCCCTTGTATTACGCAATAAAAAGATTTAATGTATTTTTCTTCATTCAAAAATGGGAAAATACAAATGGTTTGAATTAGATAAAGGAGAGTTGTGAGTGTGATCCAGCGGCGCGGCGCGGTGTTTGGCCCACGCAAGGATTCTGTTTACACGTGGTAGGAAGAGAAGCTGCCTGTGACTGGGATTATTCTCCCATTAGTCCTTCATTATGGGTCGGCCAGGTATGTGAACTGCCCTGCTGAGATACTGGTATTGTTTAATATTGAGAGTGAAGTGTGCTGCTCTGCGGGAGTAAAATGAAGGTATTGGCAGGAACACGAGGACTTGTTAGGGTTAAGATGTGCAGTGAAGGAGCGAGGATGCTTTGCTGTTTGCTTCTTCTGGGTGCTGATAAG
Organism: Scylla paramamosain; assembly: GCF_035594125.1. Classification (NCBI taxonomy): domain Eukaryota; kingdom Metazoa; phylum Arthropoda; class Malacostraca; order Decapoda; family Portunidae; genus Scylla; species Scylla paramamosain. Next base: position 13,384,822 of record NC_087172.1, read on the forward strand.
GACGGGATCGAGTTTACTAGGTTATATTTTTTGCCGTGATCCTGATTAGCTGTTAGAAGTTAAGATTGGGGTGTCTTTCGACCAGAAGACGTGATGGCAATTATAGTGTAGGCTGTGGGACATTGTTATATCCAGTAGGTAGTAAGATAGGTTGTACGATGTCTTGGCCGATTTTAGTATAGCTTGTAAGATGTAACATTACTAAATAGCCAGTAGGAGGTGCTGATCAAACACAGCTTTATGTATTATGGAAGTGTAAGTAATCTATGGCATTACACACATTATGGATTCATGCATGTGTATTATATTACCCTAATTGGAATGCTAACTTCATCTTTTCTCCCAGATTTCTCACCTCGCGGGGGTGGCTTCCGCGGCGGGCGAGGAGGAGACAAGGGCGGCAGAGGAGGAATGCGGGGCGGCCGTGGTGGTGGGGGGGACAGAGGCTTCTCTCCTAGAGGCCGAGGCGGCTTCACGCCCCGTGGCCGAGGGGGTGACCGAGGTGGTCGTGGGCGTGGTGGTGGTTTTGGCCGTGGTCGTGGGGGAGGCAGAGGTAAGACTAGCTGATGAGCAAGGCAGTTTTCCACAAATTGAGTTTATTGTTTGTCACAGTGGTTGTTGTAGTTAACTGTTAGCTTGTCATCAGATTTGTAGCTACTGTGAAGTGTGAATTTCCAGTCAGTTATGGTAATTGTTCAAATAGCTGTGTTACAATGTTCTTTGCATGAATAGATACAATTATGGACCTAACTAGGAGCATATTTGCCAAGGAGACAAATATTTGGTGTGTATTTCCATTTGTTTTCATGAATAATGACTGACAAAGGAGGAATGTTATGATAAAATGGTGGAAATATAACTTAAAGGAGGATAGATGATGATTTAAGTGAATAACAAATATCATTGATCAGTCAAGAAAGTATGAGAAAAAAAGACCTGAAGGACTGGAAAATGAACATCCTATTCCCATCCTTACTATTGTTAAACCCTGTGTTGCTCAAGAACCTTAGAGAGGGATGAACTGGAACAGGTATCCTTGCTTCTTCAATACCAGTCTTAACATAGAGATTGTCCTCACCAGGAGGCTTCAGGGGAGGCAACAGAGTGATGATTGAGCCTCACCGTCACGAGGGAGTGTTCATTGCCCGCGGGAAGGAGGATGTGCTGGTGACAAAGAACATGGTGGTGGGAGAAAGTGTCTACGGTGAGAAGAGGATGAGTGTTGAGGTGAGTTGTATCTTCTGACCTTAGTGACAAGTGTAGCTAAGGGCAAGAGGTAATTTTTCAATGATTTAATTATTTGTAATGCACCATGTTTTTGTTATATGTGAGGGTTACATTCTACAAAAAGTTCACATGATGAAAATTCGCATATATCAAACCTATCATCCCATTAAATAGGGGGTTATGTTCCATGACCTATTTTTTGAACTCTCAGTATTTATTCCAGCACAATTTCACAAAAATAAAGCATTAAAGTAACAGTAAAACTGAAGGTTCACTACTTGCAGTAAGAGGTAGACATTTAGGACTCAATGTGATCACCAAAGAAGCACTAAAGAAGCAAAAAAATAGCCATTCCAAACACCACCGAGTGAATAGATCCTCTTGTGACAGAGGTAAATGCAAGCCTGATGTACATGTGGTGTCCTGTTGGGGCATGGGAAAACATTTGCACTCACAGCCCTCTGGTGTGAGTTGGCCACCCTTCCTCACCAACCAGTCACACCGCTGCCACTACTCACATAATAGGGATTTTTTCTCACATATTGAGAATACTTTGCACATTTAGGTTAGTCACATATGATAGAATTTGCATGTTTTGAACTCGCATGTATTGAATACTTGGTGTATTGTATTTGTGAGATAAGCTTATGACAGATCCATATCCATAAATGTGTCTAATCTTTTAAAGCTCCCTATTGGTGCTGCACTAACAGTCTGTTAGGTTGTTAGTGCAGAAGCAGTTTGTGGTTTATGGATAGGGATGATAGATACACATAAGTATGTACAGATATGTTTTATACTAGAAATGCCAGATGTAGCCCCTCCAGCTTTATGCAGCTTCCCTTATGTTCTTAACATGGCATGTGCATCTTCATTTATTATCTCTAAACTATATATATTGTGACATAATATTTTATATGGTAAGGTTTTCTATGATGTTTTCATACTTGTGATGGGTCACTAAATTCAGAACTACTTAAAATTAAAGATTTATAGTTTTTGATTGATTACTGCATTAAGGAATTAGAATTTGATATATTGATATTTTTAATGGGATGAGAAATTTAAGAAAATAAATATTGTTGATGGAGAAAAAAATGTACATTCTGTTTTCATTTTCAGGAAGGAAGTGAAAAAATAGAGTATCGTGTGTGGAATCCCTTCCGGTCCAAGCTGGCGGCTGCTATTGTTGGTGGTGTGGGCAACATCTACATGCCTCCTGGCTCCAAAGTGCTCTACCTTGGAGCAGCAAACGGCACCACTGTGTCACACGTGTCTGATGTTGTTGGTCCGGTGAGTCCCAAAGCTTGAGTAACTCTGAATAACGTCTTTCTCATTTGCCAGCAACTAATGTTTTGTGCAGATCCTTGATCCTTATGTCATACATCTGAAGCCCTCTCTGCTCATCCCTCACCATACACTTTTATTTGCCTGACCATAATGTTATGAATGTTAGAAATACAAGTAAAGATGAGTGATATTCTTACAGGAAGGTGTGGTGTACGCAGTTGAATTCTCCCTGCGGTCTGGCCGTGACTTGGTGAACATGGCCAAGAAGCGGACCAACGTGGTGCCCATTGTGGAGGACGCCCGCCACCCACACAAGTATCGCATGGTGTGCAGCATGGTGGACACCATCTTTGCTGACGTGGCTCAGCCAGACCAGGCTCGTATTGTGGCACTTAATGCTCAGCACTTCCTCAAAGTTGGCGGACACTACATCATCTCCATCAAGGCAAACTGCATTGATTCCACTGCTCCTGCTGAGGCCGTGTTTGCCGGGGAGATCAAGAAGTTGCAGTCTGACCTCCTCAAGCCCCAGGAGCAGCTGACGCTGGAGCCGTATGAGAGGGACCATGCAGTGGTGGTTGGGGTGTACCGCCCCCCCAAGAAGAACAAGGGTTAGAAATTTTGGTTCCTAATGGCCATATATGAGATATCATTGCATTTTTGTTTTTAACTGTGCTAATCTTTTGTAATTCTATGAAAATATATTACTTAGTTTTTTCTGTCTTTCTTGACACCTAAGGTATGTCTGGGTCATGGAATTTTTACCTGTGATTCATGCCTCGGGGAAGTCATAGAAAGGCAGTGTTGGGCATGTGTAGGATTCTAGAAATTGTAAAATTTTTTGAGATGAATGTGTTACTTGTTGAGTGTGTTACTACTGGAAGGAATGTTTGACTCTTCTACTAGTGTGGTTCAGGCACTGCCAGGGGAGGGAGATGTGTGGGGTTTTAATGGCAAGTTCATTCAGCATACTAGAATGTTGACTATCGGTGCATCATTTTGGTCTTGCAGTACTTTTGTATATATGTAAATGTTATCTTTTGGTGGGAGCAGAAAAGTGCAGCGGTATAATGAATAGTATGAGTGATATACAGCAACATTTCAGCTTGAAAAGGTACACTAGTGCCTGTAAAAACATTGTAGTTTATAAGGAATAAATAAAATTATCCAAAATGTCTGCCTTCTGCAAAACTCGCATGGTAACAGAATTTAGTGTTCTTTACGTGTTATGTTTTGGATTAGTGGAGTGTACCTGTGGGAGTGCAGTAGCTTAGATGGGGGCACATCTGATTGCAAGAAGAGTAATAAAAGACTCATATCCATGATGCAGTTGAGCACTAATCTGTCTAGCCAATGAGATATCAAGCAGTTTAGTTTTCTGGACATGTTTTGAAGCCAAGCCACAAATTTGACTTGCTGGCCGTCACAAGCAAGCTCAGAACAGTTTTCTACTGTTGGTTATTGAATTCTGTTTGCAGTAAGGCAGTGAAAGTTTGCCTTTATCCAATCACCTGTAACAGAAAATGACTTAATACAGGATTAATTTCATAAGGATCCTTTCACATAGGTGGTTTGGTCTCGCGACCAAAACGTTGATGCACCCAGTTAAAACGCGTGAACGGGTCGCATCAGCGAAAAGGCTCCTTGCTGCAGGCACACTCAGCCTGGCTGGGTTGCATCATGGACTCAGATGGGGAAGCTGTTGCTATTCTACTTCGACGTCGTCATCATCGTCATCGACAACAATCATTATGGATGCATCTCAGCACCTGACAGACAGTGCCAAAATTTTCAACTATCTTTGGATGTCAGATGGCCGTTTCTAGCCTTTTCGTGGCCTTATGTGAAATGCTGTTTGGTGCCTCTTTGTTGTGTGTGTGTGTGTGTGTGTGTGTGTGTGTGTGTATATAATATATATATATATATATATATATATATATATATATATATATATATATATATATATATATATATATATATATATATATATATATATATATATATATATATATATATATATATATATATATGGATAGATAGATAGATAGATAGATAGATATAGAGAGGAAAATAAAAAAAGACATCTGACTTATAATATACATGTATTTCAAAATACATTTTGATATTTAATTGCCTTCAAATCACAATAATTTTGCAAAGTAGAATCAATCACTGGCTTTATCATCTTGTCAATTTCATTTGTTTTCCCTTACAGTCACGAATAATTGCTTTTGGACTATCATTTTGCTGTTGCGTGTTTTGCATTAAAATTTGATTACTAAATTAAACCATTTTCAAAAGGGCGGAGGTTGAAGAAAGTGGTTGGTAGGATACATGCGAGTTGTGTCCCCGGCCCGCATCCTGACACTTCTAGTGTGGCTGAAAAACTCGCTTAGCTTAGTAAGCAGGTATTCATTCATCGCAAACCGACAGTAATATTTATAATAATATCTAGTTGCAGGTTCACAATGCTGTAAACATGCTTGACAGAAAAATGTTTGAAATAATTAAATATTGCATTATGTAACAAAATTATACATACATTAGAGTATCAACCCAACTACTAGTAAGTACTAATGCTATTTTGTTTTCAAGGCATCAACTCGGTGTGTGTGTGTATGTGTGTGTGTGTGTGTGTGTGTGTGTGTGCTAGGGAGAGAGAAGGGAAGTAAAATGTAGTACGAGTGCAGTATAAAAATGGATAGCTGTCAATCTGAACGTCCCTTCCTTTATCCCCCCCCCCCTCTCTCTCTCTCTCTCTCTCTCTCTTAACTTTATTTATTGAAATAATAATAATAGTAATAATAGTAATAACAATAATGACAATAATAATAATAATAAAATAATGATAATAATAATAATAATAATAATAATAATGATAATAGCAATAACAATAATAGTAATAGTAACATTTATAATGTGTGTGTGTGTGTTACATATTGCAAAAATACAGGGCGCAACCCTAAGCTTCCACCCTGATGAAAGGTGAAGGCACCGCTCCCGTCAGTCGATACTATCAAGCTATCATAATGAAAATTAGGAAAACCAAGCCTACGGTGGTGTTAACGAGCAGGGCCGCCAAGAGAAATGAAATGTGCCAGTGCAGGAATAGTTTAAGGACCCCACCCCTGTAGCCAGTAGGTGAAAGTAGAGATGGGGGGGCCCCCATCTCTACCTTTGGGTCCACCAGAGACACCAAGGATCCTGGTGCAATACACCGGCTGATCCCCTCCTCTCGGTGTGCCTGTTCACGAGACATTGCTACTAATCAAGATGATTAAATAACCATTTGAAAGGAAACCAGTGCTCTACACTCCAGCGCCTGGCTGGTCCACTGCTACACGGGGAAGATCCACGTTAGTGTCACTATTTAGCATCTACATATTTTTGTATTGGCATGTGTCATATACCAATAAAATAACGAAATGTGCTGATCCAGAGACAATGGCTAGTAATTTAGTGCCAACAAAATGACAGGAACGATAGGGAGTTAAAGCAAAGACTTTTTTTTTTTTTTTTTTTTTTTTTTTGCACATAGTTTACTATACCTATTTTATATCCTAGAGATGCAGCATGTCTTTTGAAGTCTATGGTGAGTTCAGCTTTCCTAATTATCATCTGGTAGCTTGATAAAACTAGACATAACCGTGTGATGTCCAGCTTCTCTTCCTCTGCATAATTCAAGGGTGGCTGTCGCGTTGTGCGTGCGTGCGTGTGAGTTTGTGTGTGTGTAGAATATATCCATCTGATGTGAAACGCCGATAGTAATGTGGAGAAAGCAGGTATGGATAATGGTGTTAGGAAAAATCATGGCCATTATTGCATGTAATATGTACTACACTATAGGTAAACGGACCGAGTGGCGCCGTACGATATGTTGGTCTTTTTGCCGTAGAACATTGTTCATCCGGTGATTTTACTCGTACTTAATACTAGTGGTGGGCAGGAACCGATGGCTTAAAGTATTCAAGGAACAACCATCGGAACCGGTTCCTCGGGGAACCGGTAGAGCGCGGCTGGTGAATACTAGACGTCTAGATGGAACCACCAGCGCTCTGCTTGATTCTAGATTCTAGATTCTAGAATACTGGCGGGGATGAATACCGAGTACTCCCGGTCCCGAGAATCCGAGGCTCTGCAATGGATACTGAATGGGTGCACCATTTAGATGTTTACTCTTACCTCACACAGAATTTGTTCAATAGTAAACATGCTCGGGTTTATCTCAACTCGCATATTCAGTGATATGTCTAGTGTGGAGGTGTTTCATGTTTGATGTAATTCCAATGCATTTCAGTTTGTCTTTACAGACAAACATACGATACATCAGACAACGTGTGTTCCACACTGGAACTGCTCTATTTCGCTTGGATGTCATTGCTGTAAGTTAAATTGATTAGGATTAAGCGTTATAAATTCTCCCCTAACACCGCATATTTAGATATAATCTCGATATGTGCACTTTAACACGCTGCCCTTGAAAAAATTCCCTAGTGCCTGGAAAAAAAATGTTACGTTATATTTCGAGACAAGAAGGATTACAGTACAATCAACAAAAAAAGTATTTCATATATCTACGCAGATAAGGTTTTTATTTACTCATGAGGACAAAGGTCATAGCCTCCCCACATTTTTCTTTTTTTAAGAGAAAGAGTGGGTGAAGTAGAGAAGAGGAGATAGAAAGAGGGAAAGATGGGGAAAGGTGTGCATTACTTTAGTTGATTGCCTTCCTGTAATTCAACCGCAGCTCCCCATATGGAAGTTTTTACATGCCGTTGAGTTAATCCACCAAGGATCACAAGAGATGGGGGAAAAAAGGCAAGCACTGGGTCGATCACTTTGTGGCTGAGTTTACCCTGGCTATCCTGTATTCTGAAACACTTCTGCGTCGCACCTCCACTACTTTCTAAAGGCTAGTTGAATTTACAGGGGTTTTAGGGATGTGTTTACTGTTCTAGGGACTGATTAAAAAGATTTCTACACTCATAGGGCTCTAGTTGAAGTGACAGACGGGTTTTTAAGAGTGTTTTTTACTGTTCTAGTGACAGATTAGCAGGATTACTACATCAAAAGGCTCTAGTTGAAGTGGCACATCGGTTTCTAAGTGTGTTTTTACGGTTCTAGTGGCAAATTAACAAGATTTCTGTATTCACTGGCTCTAGTTGAAGTGACATGGATTTTCAAGTGTGTTTTTTATGGTTCTAGTGACAGATTAACAGGATTTATCTATTGAAAAGGCTCTAGTTGAAGTGACACGGGTTGTTAAGAATGTTTTATGGTTCCATTGACATATTTACAAGATTTATATACTCAAAAAACCTCTAGTTGAAGTGAAGCGGGTTTTTAAGGGTGTTTTTACTGTTCTAGTGACAGATTAACAAGATTTCTACACTCAAAACCCTCTCACCCAAGGAAGGTATATATGTAGAATCCTTCGTCTCACTCTCCATATCCTTCCTTCAGCATCTCTCTTCTCTCTATTTGTCTTCCCTCGAGCATTCTTGATTATTATTGTTAGGAACGCGTATATGTAGCAGCCGTAGGTGAGCACATGACCCCCTCCCCCCCCCCCCCTCTCTCTCTCTCTCTCTCTCTCTCTCTCTCTCTCTCTCTCTCTCTCTCTCTCTCTCTCTCTCTCTCTCTCTCTCTCTCCTGTCAGAATAGTCATAAGATACTTTCAACCACCTTCCCACATTAATCAGATGACCTCCGTACAGGACAGGGTTTGCTGAGTAAGTGACGGTCTTTCACGGGGATAGAGAAAAAAAAAGTAAAAAAAAAATAAATAAAAATAAATAAATGAATAACAGTCGCGCGTTCGAGCGGCACAAAGTCGCCTGTGTGAAAGTGCTCCAAGCAACCAATTTCTGCGATCAGTCGCTGGGACAGGCTACTAGCCGTCTAGTCACGCACGTCCAACGCTCGTGTGAAAGCCCATTGTCCAAAACAATGGAAAGCTATAGGAAGCGCTGCCGAATTGCGCAACCAAACCAGCCCTTAAACATATTTACACCAAGAAAACATATTTAAGAGCCCAAAAGGCCCTTAAATATGTTTTCTTAGCTCAGTGTATCTAATGATAATAAAATTATTGCAGATCCTAGCGCTACACTCATCAGACAGCCTCACAGACCCACTACACAGCCTGCCATACCCATCACAGCCTCCTACACTCATCACAGCCTGACACACACACAGACACGAAAGAAAAAGATGAAAGTAAATTATTCGTGGAAATAATGTTACCTCTGAAAAAAAAAATAATAATAATCCTTATAGCATTTCATAATGCCGGCCAAGCAACAGCAGACTCTGATAATGCGGTCGGTGGCATGCATTCATTGTACCACAAGCCACGTTTGAACATAATGCACTGGACATTCATGGTATAGATAGCTTTCACCCACCAAGAGAATGAAAGAGCAATGTAGTGTTTAGAACCTTGACTTTCACCCATGTTGCTAATGAGGAACAAAATGAGATACACCGACCACATGACAACAGTAAATCTAAGATAATCATGAGTGAAGGTAAACAATCATGTACTGAGAATGGAGATACTAGATAAACATGGAGATCGAGGGAACTGGTATTGAGTAACAAAGATCTAGATATGCTTAGTATATAAATTGCAGCAGAGACAATTATTCAGTGACATACTCGTACAGAGAGATAGTGTGTACTTGTTGACAGAGAGGAAGAGAAAGAAAAAAATCTTTATTGCACCTTCCATAAAAAAAAGTTATATATACCCAGAGACATTACAAATACATATAAGCAGATAAGAGTATACATACACGTACGCAGATGTATATAGATAAGAGTAATGAAAAGAATCTGGTGCCAAGTAGGTAACAACATAGGTGGAAAAATGGATAGAATCTTAATGTCAGCAGAGATATCTAGAGATAATATAGACAAGAAAAGACATTCATGGGTGTAGAAATAAGGGGAAAAAAATAACAATGATGCAGAGGAAATGAGGACAGGAAACAGACGAACAAACAGTAGATAAAAACAGGAAAACAGACATGTAAAGCAACAGAAATGGTAATGAGGAACGAAATGAGGTGCGAGGAGATGACAACACGGAACGAGGAGTTGGTGAACAAACTAGAGATAAAATAGACTTGTAGAGATATGAGTATTATAAACTAATGAGTAACCAAATGAGGTGCCGAGCGGATGGCAATATGGGCGGCAGCGGGGAGGGGATAGGCTGGGGTGGGCGGATAGAGGAGGCAGGGTTTGGGGGAAGGAGGACATTGGTGGATCGAGTCATGTATCAGTAACCGCCCACCTCCGCCACCTCGTCTGTGCGCGGCCCTCCTCCCTGCGGCACTCCACATACACTGGCGCAGCTGGCCTGCCTGTGTCTGCTGCTCCAAGGGAAATATAACACAGAAGCAGTAATTTAATCTTGCCCATGGAGTCTGGCGGTGTAGTGTAAAGTGAGCAAACGTGAAACAAGTGCAGTGATTTTCCTACATTACTAACCATCCGTTACTTTTTCTGAACTGACCTCGAAACTTTGGTGTTTGTTGATCTGTCATTTTTTTTTCCTTTTTCTGCATCGTAGGAGAGGTGTTCAGTATTATATTTATCTATATATACAAGTTACTAGCTAAGAATACAGTGAAACTTCATAATTTTCTGTTCATCCCTGAAAGATATCGCCACTACCTGCCAGCACTCGTCCCTCACACCTGTGGGTGAGTGAGCTAATACTGCTGTGTGCATACTCATATTTTCACTCTCTCTCATATGTTCACTCTCTGTTACCAACCACATCCACTTCCCATTTTTAATTCCAAGTCCTTGATTCATTATTTGACCTGACTATCTTGTCACAACTGTCTCGCTCTTATATGCACCTGCCAACACTGTGTCTTCTTCATCCGACTTCCAGTGTACTCACTTAATGCACACTTAACCATGACACTTTTAGTGCCACGTCGTCAGTTGTTATTTTAGTATATATATATATATATATATATATATATATATATATATATATATATATATATATATATATATATATATATATATATATATATATATATATATATATATATATATATGTGTGTGTGTGTGTGTGTGTGTGTGTGTGTGTGTGTGTGTGTGTGTGTGTGTGTGTGTGTGTGTGTGTATATGTGTGAGTGTGTGTGTGTGTGTGTGTGTGTGTGTGTGTGTGTGTGTGTGTGTGTGTGTGTGTGTAAACCAAGGCTGGCGTGTGTCCCTCCCAGGAGCCCTGAGCTCAGAGGGCAGGACCTAGGCAAGGTGGGACGTGCTCGCCACAGGAGAAAACAGCTGATCTTGAGGGTTCTTCCTTCCCGCCAGCAGCGGCTACTCTACGTGTCATGATGAAGAGGGTGTTCAGGTGAGGTGAAGCGTCACCAGCTCGCTTCACGCCAGCACGCCGCCTGCATCACTGTTGCCTCACTGCATTAACACGCTTACCTGCATCATTACTAAAACGATCGCTCTTCCTATACTGATCTATTGTCATATAACAATATTGTGTGTGCCTTAATAAAGAGAAGCCTAACACTCAGCTTCTCTCACTGTGTTCATCAGTCTGCCTCTCATTCCGTGGCTTGGTAATCAGTGCGTGGCCGCGCGGCGCGCCTGTCAGTCTCACATACCTGTCTGGATGCTTCACGCTTACTCACTAATTTCATAATTGCTTGCATGACGACTAATGTACTTGGTGGCTTGGCACTCTTGCCTGGCTTTGTTTTGCTGTGTAGATACTGGCTTGATGGTATGCTGTTCTGTTTGTTTGTTATTTATTATTATTTATACACTGTGCAAGTCCTCTTGCAACACGTGGATTGGTCTTTGACAAGCCTCACGAGAGTTGGGTACATTGACTTTTCCGAATGGGATTGACAGAAAACACTGGAAACACATGCAATTCTACCAAGTAGTGATGTCACGAGGCCAGTGAAGCCCAGTGAATTTAATGTATATAATCAGAACATAAATTAATATACAGACTTACGAATTGCTTTATGAGAAGATCACAAACAACAAGAAAGATTGGGACATGATAAGTGAAGAGAGCTGCCAGATACTTCTTTACAGTATTAGCATCAGCATTACTCGGAATAAATGTACAGTCATGGCCACAAGTGAGTCTAACATACCGCACCTCCTTACTCAGTGATCAGAGTTTCCTTAATCTTATAATACCCTCAGATTTAGAAATCTATCAAATGTCAGATTGTGTAAGCTTAGTTCAGGCACCGTATTCTGAAACATTTCGCTCTCCCACCCCTACTTTTTGCAAAGGCCACAGTGATGATTTGCCAGGCTCTCAAGAGCGTTTCTCCGGTTAATAATGTTGAAATCTTGTTAATTTGTCACTAGAACCATAAAAACACCCTGTAAAACCCTTGTAACTTCAAGTAGAGCCTTTTGGATGTAATACTCTTTGTTCTCTTAGCGTGACTATTTTCAAGGGTGATTAGCCGGGTTCTCAAGAGTTTTTCTCCTGTTCATAATGTAGAAATCTCGTTAATCTGTCACTAGAATCTTAAAAATAAATAAATAAATAAATAAAAAACCCGTATCGCTTCAACTAGAGCCTTTCGAATGTCGTGGAAGTGCGGCGTTTCAGAATATGTCCTTCGCTTAGCTTAGGTACTTCACATAGCACAGGAGTCAATCATCTGACTTCCCGGATGTCAAGAATAACATTACTCGACCCACTCCCTCAAGAGTCTCATCACTTAGTAAACAGCAGCGCCTCTCGTGAACTCGCAAGGGTAACAGATTGTGAGGGAAAGGGAAAAGGTTTGTTTTACCATATAGGTCTGAGGTGTCACGGTAGGAAAGGGAAGGTTAGTTTATTGTTTTCTGTGTGTATGGTGGCAGGTGTGTGTGTGTGTGTGTGTGTGTGTGTGTGTGACATTGTGGATTAAGAGAATTACGTACAATTTATGTTTATGATTATTATTATTATTATTGTTGTTATTATTATTATTGTTATTATTATCATTATTATCATTATTATTATTATTATTATTATTATTATTATTATTATTATTATTATCGTTGTCATTACCCTCCTCCTTATCATTTTCATT
>NC_087172.1:13399929-13439929 GCF_035594125.1 Scylla paramamosain
TTGTTACCAGAGACCAAAACACTTCAATAATACTGTTCACCTTAACAAACTCGAATAACGCATCATCCTTTCAAACTGACACCATCCTATCAGAGCCAAAGAAGACCAAACGTGAGTCAGGCTTGATAATATATTACTCTTAAAAGCATTCCCATATCAGACCACAAAGACCAAACGTGAGTCAGGCCTGATAACATCTTACTCTTAAAAGCATTCCCATATCAGACCACAAAGACCAAACGTGAACCAGATCAGATACAAGCAGCTCTGAAAGCTTTTCTTTACTATACCATACCCTAAAAGACCAAGCATAAGGAAGACCATATAAAAGAATTCTTGTAACCATTCACACGAGACTTAAAAACCAAACCTTCCTACATCAGACCCAAAAAATAGAAAAAACGGACTGAAATTTCATTAGAATTCAACTAATCGATTCCGCGGCCTTTGAAAATAGTTATTATGAGGGAGCAGTGTTCAAGAATACAGTCAAGGAGTTTATTGCAAGGGAGCTTAAACGTGACTCCCTCTAGTCTCTATGGCCGTGCACCACACACACACACACATACACACGTAAGTTTACCTGTTGTGTGGTTTCCGGGACTGAAATTATTAACTACGATGAATCACTGTTACTCATTGCCTTCCCTGCCAGACAAAAAGTGCAGTACTTCATCTCACTCCCCTAAACACGAATTATCCCGTGCTTAAAGGTATCTAAAATCATGAAGAGAGAGAGAGAGAGAGAGAGAGAGAGAGAGAGAGAGAGAGACTGAGAGAGAGAGACTTCCTGTACGACACTCTCTCCACACGCTGAGTCTTGTGAAGTAGTGAAGGGGAGTGTGTAACAGCGAGTGTGTCCGGGAGTGAGTAGTGGTGTGCGTCGGTGCTGGTGGCTGGTTGGCTGGCTGCGCGGTTTGGGGCTTGTCATATTGTGCTGTCCAGCGTGTGGATAGAACTTGGTGCATTGGAAATAAAATAGTTTTTAAGACCGGGAAATGATAAGAAGTACTAGTAATGTTGATGTATAGTAACACACACGCGGTTAAAGCATAGAAATTGATCTTAACGCTGAAATTGATCTTAAACTGAATGAAATGGTACAACGAAACGTAAATCGACGTGAAATTACGAAGAACGAATAAAAAAAACAGAGATAAAAGACAAATTCTAATCTATTTTTGAGTGTTTGAGAAGAAAATACAAAGAATAATACTAGTTTCTAATGGACCGGGTGAGTCTGTGAAATAAGGAGTGCATGGTGGAGGAGTCCCAGAGGAGGAAGGAACAGTGACGCAACGAGCAGTGGAATAAGGGGAGTGTGATGCCTGCTGGCGGTAAGGTGTGTGAAGGTTAGTCTATGTGTATGGCTCTCTCTCTCTCTCTCTCTCTCTCTCTCTCTCTCTCTCTCTCTCTCTCTCTCTCTCTCTCTCTCTCTCAATATGTGGCCTTCAGTGTGTTTTACGGTAACAGGCACACCTATTCTCTCTCTCTCTCTCTCTCTCTCTCTCTCTCTCTCTCTCTCTCTCTCTCTCTCTCTCTCTCTCTCTCTCTCTCTCTCTCTGTAAATATAATAAAAAAGGGAAAAAAATCACGTTCTGAACCTTTTCTCACAAGGGCTATTTATCAGACACCAAAAAGATACTATTCTGGTCTTATAAGTGTATTTCCTATAGGAGATGCAGAATACATGTTAAACTGTCAATAAATCATGAAAACGTCCTTTAAGACCCCTATAACTTCCACTGGAGTCTGTTTGAAATAGTAGAGATAAGACGCTGAAGTGTTTGAGGATGCGGGTCTCTGTTTGCAATGAGCTGCGAGGTTCAGATGGCTTATGTTGGCTTCTTGCAGTTTCCCTTATATTCTTATATTTTACATTCTTATTTAAGTACCACACTTTGTTCTAATTGAGATGGAAGGTCCGTGTTGTCAAATATTTCCAGATGTAGTGCCGACTGCTTTTAATAGATTCTAGTGCATTGATTTTCAACCAGGGGTGATAAATTTACCCTTTGGAGTAAAAAAAAATACATGGCAAGGGGGTATATGAATTATAATTGATGTACCAGTAACCAGGTAATTAAACAGTAATTCAGTTAGATTTAATGTTATAAAACAGAGAAAATGTTAAGTGTGTGTGTGTGTGTGTGTGTCTGTGTGTGTGTGTGTGTGTGTCTGTGAGGGCGGGCGCGCGCATGAGGGAGAGGGAGGAGGGGGAGGAAAGGCGAGTATATGGTAGGAAGGGGGTAAATGAAGAAATACATCAAGCTGAGAGGGTTAATGATGGACGAAAAGTTGAGAATCCCTGCGCTAGTGGAAGTTATTTCAGTTTCCAAGTGTTTTCATGATTGTACTGATAGTTTGACACTCACGAGAACCCGACTAAGGACTATATCTGAAACACCTCTGCATCGCACCCCCACTACTTTCAAAAGGCTCTATTTAAATAACACGGGTTTCTAAAGTTTCTTTTTTCTATGATTCTACTGACAGCCTAATAAGATTTCTACATTATTAAAAGGAGAAACACTCGTGAGAACCCGGTTAATCATCTGTGCGGCCTTTGGAAATAGTCGTGGTGAGAGAGCAAAGCGTTTCAGAATACAGACCAAGATACAAAGAAGGATCACACTTAAGACACATTTATTACTGCATCCTGTCCAATATGGGAATGCTTGAGTTAGGATGGATGTTTTATAAGTTAGTATTTCTTCAGTCGTCTTAGTGAGGACATCATTCAGTGGACATTTAATGCTTTACTCTCGTATTGCTTCAACTTTCTATCTCCTGAGTTGCCAGTGGGTAGATGCTGGGGTGATAACGTTCCTTTGCTCTAGTATTGTGCACTGGTTCTCAAAGTGTGTGCCGCGGCACGCTTGTGTGCCGCCATTATTTCCTTGGTGTGTATATATATATATATATATATATATATATATATATATATATATATATATATATATATATATATATATATATATATATATATATATATATATATATATATATATATATATATATATATAAGGGCAGGTGTACCGCAAAAATATTAGTTGTTTGTTAGTGTGCCGTCATACTAAATAGTTTGAAAACCAGTGCTCTATTATTTGTTTCGTCATAAGTGGGATGTGGATGCATGCTGGGGTAATAAGAGGCTTTGTTTTTCTTCTGCTTTCATCCGTTCTGTAGCCTTTGAAAACAGTCCTTTGCTCTGATATTGCTTCAACCTTCCTGGTGGTGTCGTAAGGGCATGCGGATGAATGCTAAAATGATAAAACGCAATCTTTTTCTCTTTCCACGTTCGTCCGGTCGTCAGAGACCATAACTTCATTCAAACAGCATAACAGAGCCACTGGTGCTTCTAACCGGCTAACAGTTGAGGTGTGGCGGTGTGAGGGTGAAGTCATGAGGCTTTGGACAAATTACTTCCTCGTGTAGTCACGGACAGAAGTCAACAAACCTGCCACAGAAAGCTGTTTAGCGTTTTCCTTCTTCAACCGTAAGTCCTCCCTCTCTCTCTCTCTCTCTTAAAACCTTCAGTTGCCAAGTTTTGTTAGATTATCAGCTTATCAAAAGACTTAAGAGAGATAAACCTAAACACACCGGTATGTTACTCTCGCGGCGGGCAGCGAAGAGGATTTGAGGCAGTGAAGTGTAAGGAACACTTTTGTCTCGTCAGTAAACACACAGCCGTTGTGTGAAACAGTTCCGTGAGGGTGCAGCAGCCAACGCCCTTCCTGCTGCTGACTGCTGCTGCTGGTGTCGTGTGATAAGGGCTGACTGGCTGGGCGGATGGCTGGGTGGGTGGCTGGTTCTGTGGGTGGTTCGCTGGGTAGGTGGTTCTCATGTCCTTTGGTGTGTATGGATTCGTTGTGTGCAGTGCCTGGCCGAGTTTGTTTGGGGATTTAGATAGGTGTTTAATGTTGTTGTTGTTGTTGTTGTTGTTGTTGTTGGTGGTGGTGGTGGTGATGGTGGTGGTAGTGTTTGTTGTTGGTGTTGGTGCTGGTGGTGTTGTTTGTTGTTGTTGTTGTTGTTGTTGTTGTTGTTGTTTCTACTATCACAACAACAACAACTACTACTATTATAACTACCAACAGCACTACTATTTATTTATTTATTTATTTATTCATTTATTTGGTAATGTATTAATTTTACTATTGTACATTCTCTCTCTCTCTCTCTCTCTCTCTCTCTCTCTGCTTCATGTACTGAGGATGGTGGTGATGGTGGCGGTGTATACATAGTGGTGGTGGCGGTGGTGGCTGTTGGCAGTGGTCGGTTCCCAGTCGGTTTCCAGTCTCTGCCAGCGCGATATTCTTACAGATGCATCCTCTTCAAGGTCTGTGCAGCTCCCCTCCTCCCTCAGGCCTTCCTGGTGCTGCTCGTGCTCCAGGCTGCAGTTAAGGTCACTACACCGGCAGGCAAAAAGACTCGTGTTGCATTTCTCTCAATTTTTTTTTTTTTTTTTTTTTTGTATTACGATCAAACATTAACTTTATCCTCCGATTTCGAATAATTAATTTTGCTTTTTTTCTATAGGGACTGGCACCTCAGTGGTCATTTTTTTCTTCCTTTTGTTGCGCAAATCCTGTGTGCTTCGCATATATATATATATATATATATATATATATATATATATATATATATATATATATATATATATATATATATATATATATATATATAAGGTTTATAGTTATTACACGAACAGACAAAAAAGACTCGTGTTGAATTTCTCTCGCTGTTAATGCCAAATTGTTCATTTCAGTGCACAGTATAAAGAAGTTCTCTATAATGGCGTTTCATCAGCAGTGTTGGAAAGCATTGCATGGACGGGAGGCACGAAATCTGGTCCTATTCAATGGTGTTATGACTGATAGACACAATAATTCTTCCATTTCACCTTTCTTTCTATTCCTCCCACACTCAACCAGCCAACACATTTGTTTGCACTGCGAAGGGCCCTTAGCATCCGTACAAGGAGATAAAGAAGGCCAAGTCGTAGGAGAGCTGCATTGTGGCAGCATAATTATACTCCGAGGAAAACCGTCAGCAATTTGTGTAG
The DNA here is from genome assembly GCF_035594125.1 of Scylla paramamosain. Lineage (NCBI taxonomy): Eukaryota > Metazoa > Arthropoda > Malacostraca > Decapoda > Portunidae > Scylla > Scylla paramamosain. The sequence goes on from NC_087172.1 coordinate 13,404,995, forward strand.
GAAGGATGTGAAGGTCCCTAACATGCGCACGAGGAGAGAGTGAAGAGCAGGGTTTACAATGTTGTATTGTGGCAGTGTAACAACTCTCAAGAAAAACCTTCCAGCAAACCTTCCAGTAATTTGTGTAGGAAGGATGTAAAGGTCCCCAACATGCGCACGAGGAGAGAAAGAAGAGCAGGGTTTACAGTGTTGCATTGTGGCTGCGTAACAACTCACAAGAAAACTTTCCAGCAATTTGTGCAGGAAGGATGCGAAGATCCCTAGAATGCGCAGGAGGAGACAGAGGAGGAGAGGATCTAAAGGAGTTGCACCGTGAAGTCGTGACTATGGAAAAAACTACCGTCACGCAAGAAGGATGCAATAAGATCTAAAGAATTGCACTGAAGCAGCATAATTTCTCCCAAGAAAACTAGCTATTTTAACTAGACTTGAGAACATAAGACAAATATGAGTGTTGTAATGTTTGAGGATACGTCCCTGGATACGGCAGGTTTGTGGCGTCTATAACCGTGCTCGTATCCCAGCAACCAGATTCTGAAACACTTCTGCGCAGCATCTCTATCACTTTCAAGAGGCTCTGGATAAAGTTACACGGGTTTCAAGAATGTTTTTCTTAGGGTTCTAGTGACAGATTAACAAGCTTTCCACATTACTAACAGGAAAAACAACCTTGAGAACCCGGCTAATCATCTCTGTGACCTTTGAAAATAATTGTAGTGAAATAGAGGAGTGTTTCAGAATGCTGACCTAACAGATTTTTTATGGGTGTTTTTACAGTTCCACATTACATTTCCACATTATTAATAGGAAAAAAAAAACCCGGCTAATCATCTCTGTGTCCTTTGAAAATTATAGTAGTGAGACATTGGAGGTAACGAGGAACGGCGGCGGCGAGGAAGCCCGGCGGGTCAGCGGCGGTGAGCGAGGCAGTAGTAGGCTATGCTTTCGTAAATTTTACCACTGCGACGGCAACTGTTCAACTGTCCATCATGTATTTTTGACGGCCGTTTTGCTCGTTCATATAAAATGGCTGCGAGGAAGAGGGAGGGAGAGGGGAGGGAGTGTTTGCGCCACTAAACCAACGCTGTGCTGTATTTGTCCGTTGGGTTGTTCGTGTTTGGTGGGTTTGCACGTATCTGGTAACTGTGTTTGTTGCTTGGTGGTGTATAGTCCTTCAGACTAAAGAGCTGTATAAGAGTGGTTCCTGGCCAATGTCCTGACATCCTCTCTCTCTCTCTCTCTCTCTCTCTCTCTCTCTCTCTCTCTCTCTCTCTCTCTCTCTCTCTCTCTCTCTCTCTCTCGTAAGGACTTTTCAAAGGCCACAAACATGACTAATGTGGTTCTCTAGGGAGGTTTTTTTTCATCGATGATGCAGAATCGTTGCTAAACTTTCACTGCATTAATCACTTGAATAGTAACAGTAACAGTAGTAGTAGTAGTAGTAGTAGTAGTAGTAGTAGTAGTAGCAGTAGTAGTAAAAGGAGTTCTAGCCAAGGGCAATAATAAATGCAAATAAAAGGAACATTGAAAGTAGTAGTAGTAGTAGTAGTAGTAGTAGTAGTAGTAGTAGTAACAGCAGTAGTAGTGGACTTGGTGGTGGTGGCATATGAGTCGCGTGCGTACGTACGTATATGTGTAAGTATATTTACGTGTACGTGTAGCAAGCGTGTATGTGTACCGGTGTGTTGGCCAAAGGGAACATCTGAGAGGGAGACACCGTTTTGATCTCCGGGGATGAAAGGGAGAATGAGCATCTTAAATCTAGCATACCCGCGTGGCTATTTCAGGGCGGACCGTTCCTCTAGCATGCCGTCCTCCCATACGCTGCTGATTCCCCGTCTCTGTCGCCCCCACCTGCGTATGTTGGTATGCTCAGAGTAGAAACTTTGGACTCTCTCACGTACTATTAATAAAGGCCACGGAGATGATTAGCCAGGTTGTAATGTGTGTGTGTGTGTGTGTGTGTGTGTGTGTGTGTGTGTGTGTGTGTGTTCTACATCCTAGTTTTCGCGTCATTCTTCCTTTCCTTTCTTCTTTTCGTTTTGTTTTATTTTATTTTATTTTATTTATTTATTTATTTTTGTTTTGTGTTATTCTCTGTTTGCTATTTTGTTTGACTTCCTTGTCTCCTTTGTTGTTGTTGTTGTTGTTGGTGGTGGTGGTGGTGGTGGTGGTGTTTCCAAGTAATGGTTCTTTTACAAGTATTTTTTCTCTTCTTCATGTGGTTTTCTTTCTTTTCTCCTCTCCTTTTAGCTAATATAATTTCATATTCTTTTTCATGAATTATACAAATATTTTTCTTCCTTCCTTCCTTCCTTCCTTCCTTCCTTCCTTCCTTCCTTCCTTCCTTCTTTCCTTCCTTTTCCAATATTTACTTTACTCAACAGTCTTTCCCTTCCCTTCTCTTTCTTACGTCACATATTCTTTTTGTCTTTCCGCCTTCATTCCTTTTTTCCTTCCTTCCTTCTTTTCTTCCCTTTTTCCATGCCTACCTTATTCAGCACACTCCTTCCCTTTTCTTCTCTTTCCTACGCTACACATTTCAACAATACTCCTTCCTTCCATTCTTCTATATTTCCCTCCCTCCTACCTAATTCAACACATCCTACAGCTATTTCCTTCCTTCCTACACCCCACTCGCGTCTCTCCTGTGTGCACCCTACAAGGCTTCTCATCACTTATAAATTCATCAGCTTGTGACCTTCCATTCCTTTTTTTCCTTACCTTCCCTTCTTTCCTTTCCTCGTCCAGCCTCACAGCTCCCCTCACTCTGTTTCCGGTTATATCTCTTCTCTCCCTTTTTCTTTCCTTTTCTGGACCTCGTTACCCACAGAATTTTATTGTTATTCTTTTGTTCTTTATCTTTTGTTTCTGCTCTTCCCCTTTCCAGTTCTCATAACCACGAAAATTCTTCCAATTTTTTTTTTCTGTTTTCTTTTTTCTATCCTTTTTTTTCACTTTGTGGATTTCGTAACCTGAAAATTCTCTCATTCATCTTCTGTTCTTTACCTTCCACCCTTTCCTTCCCCTTACAGAATTCGTAAAGCCCAAAATTTAACCATTCTTTTGTTTTCTCTCTTCTCTTCCCCTCCCCTTCCCTTTCAAGACTTTAAGACACCAAGTTTTTTTCACGATTTTTTTTTGTTCTTTTTCATCCAAATCCTTCCTTCCCCTCCCAGCCTTCACAGTTTCTTAGTTTCTCCTTCACTTCTTCCTAGTTCGGTTTTTCCTGTATTCTGCCCCTTCCTTTTCATTCTTCCTCTTTCTGCGTTAGTGGATAGAGAATTGGGATGGATAGCCACACACACACACACACACACACACACACACACACACACACACACACACACACACACGGTAAAGTGAGTGAAAATTAATGGAAAAATGGTATGTAATTGAATAAATGAATAATACGTTCATTAATTTCCTACACTAATTTTCTTTTTAAGCTAATATCCCTAAAATTCCCTGAAAACTTCCCCAGTACTTGTTATCTACCCTGACCTTATCTGTGACCTTACGTAGAATTCCTGCATCTAGCATATCTCTCTCTCTCTCTCTCTCTCTCTCTCTCTCTCTCTCTCTCTCTCTCTCTCTCTCTCTCTCTCTCTCTCTCTCTCTCTCTCTTTCTCTTTCTTTTTCCATACTTCTATTTTTTTCTCTTTCCTTCCCTTCCCTCTCTCTCCTCCTCTTCCCCACTTTTTTTTCTTTTATCATACTCTCCTTTTTCTTCTTTCCTCCTCTTCCCCATATTTTTTTCTTTGACCGTAATCCTCTTTCTCTTCTTTCCATCTCTTCCCCTCTCCTCTTTTTTTTTTCCCCACACAAATTCTTATATATTTTCTAATAAATCCTCTTCCTCTCTTCTCGTAACCCTACTGAAAATATTCCTCTCTGTACGTTATTCCTTCCTTCTATCGCTATCCTTCTCTTCCCCTCAATACTCATATGCTTTTAACATTCACCAGTCTTCTCCCTTCCTTCTTTCTTCCCCTTTATTCCTCATATCTATATTTCTAATACACTCCCATCCTTAGTTCTTCTCCTCATTCCTCCGTTTTATATTTTTGACATAGATCTGTCTTCCCCATATCCTTTTTCTATACCCTTCCCATTTTTTTTCTTCCCCTCTAACATTTTAACATACTCCTAATGTACTCCCCATCTTTAGTTCTCCTCATTCCTTCCCTACATCCTCCCTATCCTTATTTTCCCCTCATTCCTCACATATATACTTCTAACATTCGCGTCATCCCCACATCCTTTCCCTCAAGCACTTCCCGCGGCGCCTCATGAAACCCCCTTTATGCTCTAACACTCCCACCTTCCACTGACCCCTCCCCTGATCTCTGCCTGCGCCCCAGCCACACCCCGCCCCGCCCCGCCTTTCTCTCCCTCCCCACCACTGCTACACTGCCGCAGAAGTGACGCAGAGTCGATCCAACCACCGTATCACGACCCGAGTCACGCGTTCAAGGAGGAGGAGGAGGAGGAAGAGGAGGAGGTGGAGATTATTATTATTTTTTTTTCCGTTGCTTTTATATACATGCACGCACACACGCACACAGGTAGGTAGATAGATAGATACATACATACACAGATGGATAGATAGATAGATATATACGTACAAGTAGATAGGTAGATAGATATACATTAAGACAGGAAGATAGACAAATGGATGATAGGTTAAACAGAAACAGACAGACAGACAGACGAGTGGACAGAAAAACAGAGAGGCAGACTGATAAAACAAAACTGCATGTAGACGAACCGACAGACAGACAGACAGACAAACAAACAGACAGGGAGACATAATTATATATAAAGACAGACAAATAGATAGACAGGGAAATAGAGAGACAGATAGACAAAAGAGCGTATCGACGAACTGACAGACAGACAGACAGATATACAAACAGACAGACTATAGAGAGACAGACACACACACAGACAAACATGACACGGTAATGATTATTGTCAAGAGGTTTATTTGTTTTTGTTTTTTTGTTCTATTCAATCTTATTTTATTTAATTTATTGCCAAAGATTGATTTATTTATTGTTTATTTGTATATTCATTTATTCTATTTTATTTATATACATTTTTTTTTTCATCTCGACTATTACGACCATCACCACTACCACCACCATCACCACCACCACCACTACCACCACTATCATCTCTCTTTATCATTCTGGGTCGCCTTTAACAATACTGCTCTGACATTATTACTATTTTTCTCTCTCTCTTTTAATCCCCAGGACGCCAGCTGTTATATGTCATTGTGTTATCATAGCGAACATTTTTGTGTCGCTGGTTATTTTTTAAGTGCGCAATTGTTAATGTCTGTATGTCTGTATGTCCGTCTGTCTGTTTCTTTTTTTGTATGTATCTGGCTGGCTGTCTGTTCGTTTGTCTGTTTATCTGTCTGTTTTCTCTCTCTCTCTCTCTCTCTCTCTCTCTCTCTCTCTCTCTCTCTCTCTCTCTCTCTCTCTCTCTCTCTCTCTCTAAGGTGATAACTTCTTTTGCCATTAAAAATAACCTTAAATTTATTCAAAATTATCTTCCTAAACACGTATAATTTCTAAATTATTTTGTTTATATTTTTATGTTTGCGATTTATGTCAATCTCCGCACTCTTCTCTCGCGTTTCCTTCTCTGCTATAGGATTTCAGTCAAGCTCCGCACCTTTCTCTAAAGTCTCCTCTTCTACCTTACAATTTCTGTCGATATGTGTACCTTTCTCTCAAGTTTTCTCCTCTAAGTTACCATTTTTGTCGATCTCTGTGCCTTTCTCTCAAATTTCCATTTCTACGTTACGATTTCTGCCGTCTCCACTGCTTTACTCGTATTTCAAGTTTCCTCTTATAATGTTGCGTTTCTGGTGTTAGTGTGCTCCCTCTTAATCTATTAGCATGCAGAAGCGCTCCTCAGGTCCAGGCCTACCTCCCACACTCTCTGTATTATTCACCAGTGACTTTCTCAGACGACCTCAGCGCCTTGTACTCTGATGCCGGTGATCTTCCTGCATTCCCCAGGACCTCTTGCCAGACGACCCTCTCTGCTTTGCTAATGGAAACGCTTACAGACTTGTTCCTTTATTGTCTGGTGGTGAGAGGCTGGGCTCGGCTCAACTATAGCTGCACTGGACTCAAGGGAGGTGTGCGTGTCATGTGCACCCTGCACCACTTGTCTGTTGTGTTGGCCCTTATTCACGAACGCTTTGCTCTCTCATTACGACTATTTTCAAAGGCCACAGAGATGATTGGTCAAAGAAATCTTATCAATCTATCATAAGAACCATAAAAAACAATAAAACCTATGTGACTTCAACGGGAGCCTTTGGAATGCTGTGGAGGTGCGACCAGAAGTGTAGAATGTGGTCCTCACGTGCAGTGCAGGTCAGGTCGCACTCTGGGCGTATCCTGATACGAATGTTAACCACTGCCTTGATATGCTTCAGGGATGTGTACACCGCCGTCTTGGGAGGTATTCCTGCCCTGTGTATACAAGCATATCAAGACATTTTGCATTAATATTGCATTGGTATATTCAGCAAAATGTTAAAAAATGGAAATGTTGAACACAAAAATAGATTACACACGGGGAATTTATTCTTCTTGTGTCTTTCTCAATCTTTTAAGTGTTCTAAATGGCTGGTTAAAAGACACTGTGTGTGTGTGTGTGTGTGTGTGTGTGTGTGTGTGTGTGTGTGTGTGTGTGTGTGTGTGTGTGTGTGATTATGGGCCATCTTTCATGGAGGTGCACCTGATACTGTCAGAGGTCATAGTTCTGTATTGTCAGCACAGTGCAAATAGCAGCCCTCGTGGCGGCCATCAGTATAGAGACACACCTCCTGTGTTCACACAGTGAAGGAATATTTGCACAATATCTTCCCCTGCACGTGAGTGATGCCTGGGGTCGATCGCTGGGGTCTTAATATGCTGCCCTAGTTTCTAACTCTCCCCTTTCTCAACACCTGTGGCAGGTGCGAGCAACACCTGGTGTGGCCAAGCAAGGCAACACACATGACACTCGTGGTGGAGGTATTCGATACCTGTGTACCTGAATATAGAACCACGCGTCCCAGAACACTCGTTACACTACAACACATGTCCGAAAAACCAGAGTCAGTATAGATTATTGATAGTTAGATTGTAATGCTAATATAATTAATTGATTATAGGTCTAGAACGTCTGGTATGAGACCAACACACGTGCACGACGGGATTTCTGTGTCGGAAGTTGTAATGCAACCTATCTTACTTAATCATAACCTTTCTTCTTTATCCCCTTCAGTATCCGGTACGAGAGGTTCGGCCATGAGATGACGGGGCCCGCGGGAGACCAGGAGTCTGGCGCTGGGGGTGATGGCAGTGGCGGGGACTCCCCCACCCGGCCTATCGACCCCACGCAGCTTAATTTCCAGCAGAACGGGGTGGCGTCGTCCCCTCTCGGCAGGTGAGGCGGGGAGGGTCAAGGCCAGTGTAGGGGCGCAAGATGAGGCACAGCAAAGTGAAGGAAGGAAAATGAGAGCAGAAAAAATATGTTGAGTGAAAGAAGGAAGATTAGGGAAAATAAATAAGGGTCTGTGCGTAAGAGGAAAAAGGTTAAGTGAGTAAAAGAAGGATAGTTGAATGAGCAAAAGAAGAAAGATTAGATGAATGAAAAAAAGTCAGTTGAATAAAAGAAAGGTTAGTTTCGTAAATGAAAGATAGTTAGATGAACAAAAAGGAAGATAAATTGCGACAGTGAAAGACAGATGAGCAAAAGGAGGAAGACTTCATGAACAGAAAGGAGCTTAATAGAACACCTCTAGATTTCTACAATATGTCAACCTTGTAAACATCACATCCCATCACCCTGCGCCTCACTCTCGGTGCTTCCTTCGAGCAGAGACGCCCGAACTCAGATAACGAAGAATTCTAAAAGATTTATAAGTTGGCAGAGTGGTGTGTAACAAGATCGTGGTGTGTAATGCCAGCAGTGGTTCCCTTGTGCTTCCCGAACACCTTGATTCAGTGTTTCGAAGCCTCATTATACACGAATAGTTTCATCTGCCTTGTATGTCTCCCCTACAGCACACAGACTTCGAGACAGGATTTAGTGAAGACTACATTCCTGAGCATTTCATCGCCTTATTTCATTCGTATAATAATTCATGTACTTGTTCTGTGAGGTGACTGATGCAGAGAGAGAGAGAGAGAGAGAGAGAGAGAGAGAGAGTGTGTGTGTGTGTGCGTGTGTGTGTGATTCATTCACTGTCTCACTGGGAAATCCTCACGCTCTGGTGTTCTATGTTTCTCCCATGCATAAATTTTACACTAGTTCATAATTGTTGTGGCTGTCACTAAGCAACGGTGTGTGTGTGTGTGTGTGTGTGTGTGTGTGTGTGTGTGTGCTCCTACTGAAATGTAAAATCCAAAGAGAGATGGGGGGAGAAGATGCTAACAGAAAACATGTATAACCGAGTGAAAATAGAGATGTACATACATACGCAATACTATACACAAAGAGAGAGAGAGAGAGAGAGAGAGAGAGAGAGAGAGAGAGAGAGAGAGAGAGAGATCCAGTAATCCCTCTCTGGGCTGCAGCAAGGAGCATGACGTGATCCACATATCAGAGATGGACAAGGACAGGAGTGAGGAAGCTGCCGCCGCCACTGACTCCGAGGACGAGGATGACGAGGAGAAGGAGCAGAAGGAGGTAATTATTCAGCCTGTCTCCGTCATTCTCTCCCATTGTCTGTCAGTCTTTCAAGAGGGAGGTTTCAAGTCACTCCAATTTTGTCTTCTCATTACTGTTGTCCTTTCAAGTGGGATATTTCAAGACATTTCTCCAATTTTGTTTGTGCTTATTATTGCTGTTCTTTCAAGCGGAAGGTTTCAAGACACTTCTCTAATTTTAGATAATACGTATTATTCTAGCGTTTTTCCCTTAGAGACTGGCATCTCAACAGAGCTTCTTTTATATGGGTTTCTGTAGCCTGAGCCTCTCTAACGGGAAGACGAAGAAAACATTATCTTCATTCAAAGCCCATAGAGTTGATTAATCAAGTTCTCGTGTAGATTTCTCAAGTTAATGATGTAGAATCCTTGTTAAACTATCACTAGAATCATGAAAATACTCTTGAAAAATAAATAGAGAAAATAAAAAGAAAGAAAAGGGAGAATACAGGCCAGAATGAGATGAGATGAGATGAGTTATGCTTGACGTGATGTGTTTCTCCTGCAGGTGTGGCGGCGGACAGCGATGTTCTTGGAGTACGACCCGGAGGAGGATGAATTGGAGCTGGAGATGGGCTTTGTCGACCCGTCCAACCCTCCCATCCCAGGCTGCAACCTCTAGTAAGTCTGTTGAGAAGCTGATTTAATTTTCTTTTTTTTTTCATTTTATTTTCCTTTACATTTAATTTACTTCCCTTTTATTTATGTTCTTCTTGCTCCTTAATTATCTTTTTTTCTTGTAAAATAATTTGCCATGAAGCTTATTTCCTTTTTTATTCTCCTTATTTTGTTTTATGTCCTTTTTTTTTCCTATTCCATTAATGTTCTTCCCTTCTTATGTCTTCTTTCTCTTAACCACTAGTGAATTATTTTCCCATGAAGCTTATTTCCTTTTTCTTTGCTTTTTATTTTTCCTTTACATCCTATTTACTCCCTCTTTCATTTATGTTCGTCATGCTCCTCAATCTTCCTTCCCATCAATTTACATTACTCCAGAAACTTTCCCTCTTCTATCCACTCTATAATAAGTTTTCCATCCAGAGTATGTCAAACTTCCATCAATTTTTCTGTTTCTTTCAAAATCTGCAGCATTTCTCATTGACTCACTTTTCCAGAAACCTTCACTCTTCAAAACACTGATGCGTTCTCCACCCTCAGCATATCAGACGTCCAGCAATTTTTCAGTTTCTTCCAAAATTTCCAGCACTCACCAATCATTACTTCTCTGGAAGCCTTCACTCTTCAATCCACTAATAGATCATCCGCCCTCAGCTACATGCAGTGGAGGACTCGTAGGTTTGTGGAGCACTTCATAGTGAGGCTGCTGACTGCCTTACTCATCCTGGTGGACATGGTGCTGCTCATTGTGGATCTGTTCAACTCCCCCACCTCAGATGACCCTCTTGAGTATTGCTCCCTTGCCTTCTCCACCTACTTCATGATTGAGGTCATCTTGAGGATCTTTGGCCTTGGGTGAGTTTCTGTAATGTCTGGTTCCCTTCATACAGGCCAAAGTACTACCATGTCTGGTACAACTGGCCTATTGGTCTGCTTGGTTAAATCTTATTTTTGCACATCCTCATCTCCTCTTCTTTTGCTTATTCTTTACTGCTATACTTCCAAATTGTAATGTCTGTTTCCCTTCATCCACGCAGGCCAAAGCACTTCTTCCGTGCCTGGTATAATGCCCTGGATTGCTTCCTGGTGGTCTTCACTTTCATCCTGTCTGTAGTGACGGTGTGTGTGGAGAACATGTCATCCAATCCTGTGGGGTAAGTGGTTGCTGACACTCATTATGGTTACTGGAGTCTTTGATTTAAGTCTTTGAAATAAGGTAAGTTTGTGAAATTTGGCTATCTCACTCTGGTGAATGGCAGACAGACAAATGACATACAGACAGGGGGAAGGTAGCAGTTCTTCCCGAAAATTAAGTTACTCTTGTAATTATGTGAGAATTTAGAAGAAGGATGTCATAACCCAAGAAACATCAAAGAGAAATGAAGCATGAAAAGAAGAAGGAAGAACATGAGACAAGAATGAAGAAGAAAGTTAGAGTTGCAAAAAAAGATTGTGCAACAGATGAAATGAAGCATTACTTGGGGGAAAGAATGACCATTATGTTTGTGATGATAATGATAACAATGGTGATGTATTATTCCAGACTCCTTGTTGCGCTGCGTCTGATCCGCTTGGTAAGAATCACCAGGATCCTTTGGGAGCGGCAGCACCTCCAGCGCGGTGCCCGGCAATTTGTGTCGCAGAACAAGAGACGCTACCAGCAGAATGGTTTTGACCTTGACCTCACCTATGTCACACCAAGAGTCATTGCCATGTCTTTTCCCTCTACCGGCAGGATGTCCATGTACAGGAATGACATCAAGGTGGGGGCTGACTGCACTATAGTGGTATACTATTTATTCTTACCCATTCTGTGTTGAATGGTGTTGGTTTTATTCTGCATTCAGTCTTCTTAGGATGTGCCTTTGATGACAGATGAACCAAGCTCTTGTATTAAAATAGATCTATATATCCCACTCGGGATGGCCCAGACAAAGCAGTGCACACTCACACACAACATTTACACTCCTAGCCCTGTCAGCCATGGTGGAAAGGGACAGTCTTGTGGAACACTTTACTACATCCCAGGAGCTTAGGCATAGAACAGCAGGCAACATGCATCCATAGCAAAGCCCAGCAATCATCCTAACATATCTTGCAGGATGTGGCACGCTTCATGGACACGCAGCATCCTGGCCACTACCGCCTGTACAACTTGTGCTCCGAGCGCCACTATGACGTGTCTCTCTTCCACAGCAGAGTGGAGCGCTACATGATTGATGACCACAATGTGCCTCCCGTGGTGTGAGTGTTCTTGTCGGCCGTGTCCCAAGCTTGTTTTTGATTAGCACAAACTAGTGGTGTAGTCACATGTGAGTTGTTTATGTATATACATATCTTAATATTTTTGGCATCCCTCTAATGAAGAAAACTACCCTTTCTTGTCTCTCCGTACCCTGTGTCTCACTTTGGCTTCTCTCCTTGTGTTTTCACAGAGACATGCTGAAGTTCAGCAGCAGTGTGCGAGACTGGATGAACCAGGATGAGAAGAATGTGATTGCCGTGCACTGCAAGGGAGGCAAAGGCCGCACTGGCACCATGATTTGTGTCTTCCTCATTGACCTCGGGAAATTCAAAGATGCCGAGCACTGCCTGGGCTTCTTTGGAGATAGACGCACAGATAAAAATGTTGCCTCCAAGTTCCAGGGTGTGGAAACTCCAAGCCAGGTAATCATGTGGCCATTGGATGCTGTTTTACCTTTGACAAGGGAAATCATTCATGTTAATGTTTATGATCAAAATAATCTTTGTGTGATGAGCAAGCAGGAACAAGACACTGGATGTGTGATGCTGCCATGTCTTTCTAACAGAGTCGCTATGTTGGCTACTATGAACAAGTGGTGCGGGCGGGTAGGGTGGTGCCTCCAGAGAAGCCCATGATAGTCACCCGGATCACATTGAGAGGCATGCACTCTGTCGGTGCGGGCGATGGCTCCGAGTTTTTCTTCACTCTGCAGAGCCGATGCCACTCCATTCCCTACCAGGCCAACCTTGGCACTCAGAAGAACTGCAAGGCAAGTAACAGTTTAGAATCAGTGACCTTTCCTATTTTCTAAATCATGTCACCATCATACATATGTTCCATTGCATTTGTATCAAAATATTTTGTGAAAATTCTCTATATTTTGTCACAATTCCACAGGTGATGGTTGAGAAGATCCATGGGTTGGTGCACATACAGCTGCTGAACACACCAGTGATCCGTGGCGACACTCGGATCATGTTCTTTACAGACAGTGTAAGTTATGACTCATGTATTCCTTTCCTGTGAGGCTTGTGCATATGTAGCAAGTGTAAGAGACTGAGGTGTGAGGGTGTAGGTTTCCTGTGAGTAGTTTGATGTTAATTCTATTCATATTTTCCACAGAGGAAGATTCCCAAAGGTTATGAGAAGAGTCCTTTCTTCTTTTGGTTCCACACTGGCTTCATTGTAGATGGAAAGTGAGTATACAAACCAAAGAATTTTTTATCTTTTGCTCTTGGGAAGCCACAAGATGAACTAGTATATAATTATGTATGAACTTAAAAATACATACATGCTATGAGATTGTTCTGTCTCTGGGTAACAAAGTATGGAGTGTTGTATAGTCTCTGAGACATGGAGGTGAAGAGGACAATTGTAATTCATAATGTGCCAGCATACTTAGACTCACTTCACAAACAACACTGTGTGAAAGACTTACTGAAGATAAGGATATCAGAGATGAATAACTAGTCTTCCTTCACTGTCTGTAGATGTTGCTGTATGCAGATAAGTAGACTCTTGAGTAACAATGAGTCCTCCCTCCAGACTCACATCACAAGCAACAGTATGAAATATTTACATACAACAACAGACACAAGAAATCATAACTAGCCTTTCTTCAGTATGATTAGATAATGGTGTAAGGAGATGCATAGATTCTAAGTAACAGAGAGTCCTCCTTCAGACTTGAACTGAGCCGCAGTGAGCTGGACAACCCTCATAAGAGCAAGACCTGGCATGTGTTCCAGGAGGACTTTGGGGTGACAGTGCAACTGGAGGAGGATGCCATGACTCGAACCTACTGAAGGAGGCAGTCTTCACCGGTGAGGCGACACCACTTGATAGATGGTGTTGACAAAACCCTTCAACTTCTTTTTAAAATATTACCTTTTTTTTATTTCTAAATTATTATAACAGTTTTTGTACAAAGCAGAGTAACATGATTCATGGTACTGTTATGATTAAGGAATGTACATATGTGTGCAGTCTTGCAGTATATGATTTGTCCGGTGTAACTGAATGACGTGTAAATTGCAAGTTGCAGATCAGATGGTGCATGTAGTGTTAGTGTACATACTTCATCTCAAGACACCACAGCTTGCCCTTATCACTGCCTCAGGTTTCAACAAACATCCATTTTCATTCACTACAGACCTTCACACTTCACACTTATACATGCACAATACTACTTATAATTACTAGTGAAGTGTTCACTGTCTACAGGCAAGGCAGTGGTCAGGCACAGCTTGTGACAGGAGAACTGTTTGAGAGGCTTTTTTGTTACAGCTGCTTACATCTTGGCAAACACTCATTGCCTCAACACACAGATGTAGACAACACTCAGTGGCTCAACACACAGATATATACAACACTCATTGCCTCATGATACACAGATAACACTCATTGCCTTAATATACATAACATTCATTGCTTCATTATATGCAGACAACACTCATTGCCTCACCATGCACAGATACAGTATTCTTCTGATTCTGCAGATGAAAATTAACCCTCTTCATCTTATTCTCACATTCCATCAGTTTCAGATCACTTAACACAAAATGATGTCACCACCTCAGATGATTGCAATGATTCTTAAACAGTGAAGTCATTATAAATTTTGCCTTTTCTTTTACTGGATGTTGTGATTCCTCTACAAACTGTTCAAACCATGTAGTCCTATCCTCCAGTCTGCTCAGTAAGATGTAATTAATTTTGTATATGTAATTTTAAGTGTTTTAGTCTAATCATTAACATTTTCCTTTTTTTTATCTTTATCCACCAGAAATTAACAATAAAAAGATAAAGAAAATGGAAGTATTGTGTGAAACTATTTTTACCAAAGACCTGTGTTTGTCATAACTTCCACCTAAAATTGTTATGAAAATGTGTCTCTAGTGAAATTATTGTGCAAATGTTACTCCGGGGAAACTGTTTTGAAAATGATGCCTGGGCAAAACTATTATAAGAATTTTACCTTGGTGAACACAGCACAGCATCCTGGACATTGCTGCTTCATCCAGTGGTGTTTGCTGTCATGATCTGCACCAGTTTGTCTCTCAGGAATATTGTTTTCTTTACATCAGCATATCAGTTGTGTACCAAATATTTATGGTATTACTTAGACATTTTTAAGCTTAAGGTATGAAATGCCATTATGGTTGTGAGTTGATATGCACAACTTCATCTTATAGTCATTGTTATTGTTATTTATCCCAGCATGTGGTCAGTTTTCAGTCATTGTGTTTTATTGTGTCAAACTGATTTTGGTAATTTTCTGTGCTTCACCCATAGTTATTTGGAAGTCATCCTCAACAAAGCAAGCCAGAATTTGTTAGATCCAGAATATTGTAGTCATCCTCAGCTCAGCAAGTCATTATGTTTGTTAGATCTAGAATATTGAAGGCTCAACAAGTCTGCATCATTATGTTTGTTAGATCCAGAATATTGAAGTCAGTCTGGCTCAGCAAGTCTGCATCATTATGTTTGTTAGATCCAGAATAGTGTGGCTTGGAATATGTTAAAGCAGAAGATATTCCTGGTCAAAATGCAGAAGGTACTACTATGTCACTTTCACACAAAACTGTTGTTAATTCAACAAGGAAGAAAATCTGTGACCACACTGTATGAGTACTTGTTGTTATTATTATGTGGTGTACATTGTGATATTTTTACTGTAAAATATGTATGTATTTATTGTGGAGGTACAGCTGATGAATTTAATTTTAAGAGTCTGGTAACAATTATTGAGGTTTACAAGACAATACAGTGAGAAAGAAGTTGAAGTCTTTACAATCTCTCAATATTACTCTCTTCTTCATTCTTTCATTATGTTATTCTGTTCTGTGTATTTATTATGGAGGTAAAGCAGATGAATTGAATTTTAAGAGAGTTATTGAGGTTTGGAAGACAATAGTGAGAAGGGAATTGAAGTCTTTTTAATCTTCTCTTGGTATTACACTCTTCTTTGTACTCAGAGTATATTCCACAAGTTTTTAATTCTATTCTATGTATTTATTGTGGAGATGCATCTGATTAACTTGACTTTATGAATCAGGAAGCAGTTAAGATCTGCAAGACAATAGTGAGAACAGAGCTGAAGTCTTTTTAATCTCTCTACATTATACAGTACTCCTCTTTGTACTTACACTATATTCCACAAGTTTTTAATACTGTGCTGCTTGTACATATCACACTCATGTATTCAGTTTCCTGTCTCCGCCCCATACATTTAGTTAAGACCAGAACTTGTGCCTTGTAATAATCTCAGTGCTACTTCATACACACACAAAAGAAAGAAAGAAATACAGGAGGCAAGACCAGTTTGCATTGTGTAGGCATCTCAAAGCTTCTTCACTGGAAATTGTGGAAAATATCTTTAGCCATTGCAAGAAAGAAAATGTTTGTAGCAAGTCTGTTTCAGGGTCATCTCTCAAATGTTGACCAGAAAACCGAGATCTGTGTGTTAATCTTTGAACCACTTTGTGTTTGTTACATTTACTGTAACACTTGTTGAAATGCTTACTTAGGTACTCTCAATACTGCTGATTACTGTGATGAAAGTGATGGTCAGGAAGATACTGGTGCAAAAAGAACAATTTCAAATGTATTTTTAATTGGAAAAAAGAATATGTATGTCAGATATAAAAACCCACTTGGAAAGATTACATTATGAATAAGAGGAAGGCTGGGTGAATGAAACACTTGCAAAGATTACTGCATGGCGGGTACAGCAGTGTCTTTACTCTATCGCGGTAAAGGGCAGGTGACTCAATGCTTGTGAAGATAAACAGTGATACACCTTAGTGCGAGGGCGTCAGAGCCGCCTCAGCTTACAAATGTTGAAAGGAGAGGCACCTGACCTCGTGTGCCATTACCATACAAGTGTGAAAGAAGGAACACGTGGGGAAAGCAGAATGACTCATGACCTGCAGTAGGTAGAAAATAGGGGGTGGGGGAGTGACTGTTTTGACTGTCCATATGATAAGAGTTTTGTTGTTGTTGAGAGCTTGAAATGATCTTCACATATACTGATACACGGCTATTATCACTTTCTTGTCTGCATGTTGGAAGCCACCATGTTCTTGCGTGGTTGTGGCTGTGGCATTATAGAGGAAGCTTCCTGCGTGTGAGAATCATGGGTGCTCTTCATGATATTGTATTTATAGGTGTTATCACATGAATAAAATAATTGTGTATTGAAGAAAAAAATATGGTAAATGTACTCACACACACACACACACACCCACCCACCCACCCACCCACCCACACACTTCCTGTGATATGCATTGTGTGTATGTGTGAAATCACTTCACGGAAAGACTCAGTGTGTGACTGCAATGAGTAATACTGCCTTGTGATATCCTCTATTTAAACATTGTATTTTCAGGGTAACATTTTGATGTTTTGCGACGATATTCCTTGATTAATAGGATAAGGGATATTGTATCTAAATACAAAGTCCATCTTACTGATATGAGTAGATGACAGTCTGTGCAGTAGTACAGTACCTTGAAAGAAGGAATAAAAATACAGAGATCTGCAGTATGGTATGATACAGTCTGTTGTTTGAAATATCAGACTTGAAATATTGTACATCATTATCATGGAGTTTATTTTCTGAAGAGAAACATTTCAATGTAAATTTAGCCAGCAAGGCTGCTGGAGATGTTCTGCCGCTCGCCTCTGTCTCCATCTTGCCACATATTGAGAACCACAGCTGTCACCACCACCTGAAGACGACAGCAGTCATTTCCTTCAGAATAGGGTGTGGGATCTATGGCCACTCCAGCCAGTCATGCTGGTCTCTCCTTGCATAGTCTCCAAAAATCGCACACTCCCCTGCTGTTAGTGCGAAGACAGGTGCCCAAGTGTACAGAAATTTGTAGTTGTTACCGAGGTGAAGCTGTGAAATTATATACCTGTTAATGAATAAGTGAAGTGTAAGTGATTCATGTAAAATTACAAACTTCACACAAACCAATTGTTTGTAACTTTGTAAATTGTTTAATGCGATGATCATTCTTAATTTATATAAGTGCCTAAAAATAATTCACGCTGTCAGATTTTTACATAGCCACGTGCGACAAGATCCGTCATGACTGATCACTGATGTATGTGTGTTAGGTACAGTAAGTGTGTACAATCCAATGTAGAGTGTTTGTGTGACAGGAGTGAATGATGAGGGCGTGACTCAGCATTACTGCACTTCATGGACATGTTTGCACCTCAGATGCTTATGCTGGAATGCAAAGTGAATAAAACTATTTTTGTGGTCCCAACTGTGACTTTTAAGTAAGAAATGATGGTTCCTTCCCTACACACACACACACACACACACACACACACACACAGAGAGAGAGAGAGAGAGAGAGAGAGAGATCTAACATTTCATCACATTTTCAATTAAAGAAAATTACTTAACAGACAAAATAAAACGAAATGAGTGCATAAGAAATAGTCCGCACTTTTCATGTCTAACTTTGAAGAATAACTTGCTTCTTCTTGCCTCTCAGAGACTTAATGAGAGTGCCATGGTTGTTCTAATGCTTCTTAGATAATTATGATCGTATGACTAATTTGTGGTCGTAAGACTTTGACTAACAGGTATATGGAGAGGAGGTGGGAGTACTAATTTCAGTGTCTGTAAATACAATATAACACAAAGAAATAATTAAAAACATAAGAACAATCTCCTATAAGAACATAAGAAAATAAGGGAAACTGCAAGAAGCCATCAAGTCTACACGTGCCAGTCCCTGCATGAAACACGCCTACTTATTTCCACCTGTCATCGCTATCCATAAATTTGTCTAATTTTTTAAAGTTCCCTGATGACTCAACTCTAACAACCTGATTACTGAGTTTATTCCATTTATTTATCAATATATTAAAGAACCGATGCCAATTCCTATGTTACTTTCTTCCCGAACATCTTGGCATTTCCTTTGTCACAAAGACTAGAGTTATAGACTGCGTGTAATACTTAAAATCAGAGACTAGAATTATGTACTGCGTACAATAGATAACTTTAGAGACTAGAGTTACGTATTGCGTGTAATAAATACGGTAGTGTAATTATTACTACACCACATAACTCACGATAATTTTTTTTGAGTAGGCCGCCGTCCTGCGTTCCGATGCCCCGACATCTCGATCCAGCGGTTCATGGGCTTCACACACCACACAGTGCCGGGTAGAGACTGCAGTAACCCTTCATTTTGTTCAGGCTCAGGAGGGAAAGGGCATACATACCGTATTTTAAAACCCATGATACGTACTACCCGGCCTGCTGCACGCCTCTGCCTCTTCACATCACGTCTCTCGGCATTGCAGGTACGTTTTCTAAGGTTGTTTTGTATCATGTTGATTTTAACAAATCCACATTGACGTGGCGGTAGTTGTTTCTCCATGTATAAACAAATCTATGGATGAGAATGATATGCGGAAGTAGGTAGGTACGTTTCATGCAAGGACTGCCATACGTAGGCCTGATGGCTTCTTGCAGCTTCCATTATTTTCGTATGTTTTTATGTAATGGTTCTTGACGCCTCCCTCCTCTCCACTTACGTTTTGTTCCTGTGTGGTAACTGTAGTGGTTGCGGTGCATTGTGGCCTTTGTGGTAATGGGTGATGCATGTAGGGAAGGGAGATAGTTGGTTAATGGGTGGTTTGTTACTGGTTTAAATAGGCAATTAATGGGTGGTATGTTATGATAATAGTTGGTTTATCACAAAACTATGAGTGAAACTACAACAGACGTGAGTATCAGACAGCAGAATGATGACTGACTTGAAGGGGGAAAAAGGGGGAAGGGGACCGCGAAAAAAAAGGGAATGCATTACTTGAAAATTACACATTTGCGAGCAAAAGAAGAGGGCATCCGTTCACCATGCGCATGTACCTGAAGGCGACATTCGACTCGGTGCACCTTGAGGCATTCTGATATTCGTGACTCCGTGGGATTCCAGCTAAGATTATCGGTAGGTTGACTGGCTTGTGTACTCTTGTATACCGAGCATTGTCACGAGTGTCGGGGTGGAGGGGGAGGGGACAGTCCATCTTATCCGTGAAGTGGCAGGGATATACCTTTGCCCAGCCACTTGATAATAATAGTTTGGACTGGGTACTAAACAAAGTCGCGGATCAAAATCATAGCGGGGAATCACAGATCTTGTCTTTGCTGATTATTCAACAATCCTATGCTATGTACTTTACATATACTGTATGGTGAACGAGACGGCGTGTTCGGGCCAAGTCTCGAACACCTCCTTCGGGACCTTGACTTAAGTGTGCATACACCCAGCCAGCCCTCCACTGCAGGACTGATTCTGCTAACGCAAAAAACCGAACAGTTACTGCACACACTCTCCTCCACTCCCCTTTTCATTCTACTGCTCTTTGTCATCCAAACTTAGGAACAGCAATTTCGCCTTGCTGGTTATGATTGAGGAAGTGGGAAGAACTGGTGTTAGAGGAGGGTGTTCAAGTTGGGCATATAGCGGGAAGGGAAAGGCTATGAATGGGGTGGATGAGCAGGATGGCGAGAGCGTGAGATGCAAGGAAGGAGAAATGTGTTTGAAGCAAGGAAGTGTTTGCATGTGAAAAGGAATGTATGGCAGCTATAAATGGAGACACTGCCTTGACGGCCTCAGTACAATGTTCTTTTTTCCTGGTTCCTTCAATGGCCATGTCTATCGCAATGGTGTAGCAGGGTAAGGTAGCTCTGTAGAGTAGACCGCTGTATTTTGCGACTGACTTGGGTAGTGCAGTGGTGACAATTAGTCTCCTTCATATAAGTCAAAATAAGGAAATGCGCATGTGCTGTAGACGTCTTGATGGAGTTTTTCACTTTGATGTTAGACATCAAAGATCCTTGTACATAAACTGTAACGACTAGGTAATGGAGAGATCTGGAAGATCCTAATCAGTGCAACATTGTTGTGTGCAATTTTCCTGCAACATTCAACAAGCAAAGATTTTAAAATGGTGATTCAGTGAAAATATTTATTGTAAAAGCTTCTGTACAACATACAGGCAGGAATAAATATTGGAGACAAACTGCATCATGGGAAGGGCAGTTGGGGTGTTACATCACATCAGCTGGGAACCATCAGCCACAAGACCAATACTCATATAATGTAGGTTTACTACCTGGTCAACAGTTCTCAGCTTGAGACAATAAATCATATACATCATATAACAATGGTGATGCACTGCACTCCACGTGAAAATAACAAGTACCAATGCCAAAAAATTAAGTAAATACTAACACCACTTGGTTCTTACAAGCTCAGTGTGTCCAGGGTTTGGAGCGGAGGACTGCAGCTGCCAATCATTGGCGAGCCAATTACAGTGACACCTGGATGACACACTACCAACCCTATATTACTTTAGAATTTAGAGATTTAACTTATTACATGACAATAGATGAGTGTCTACCCGCATGGTTGGTGAAGCATAGTGTACATACTTATGCTCTTGCACTTCCTTGCCAAGTGAAGGGAATGTAAAGCTAACAACTAAAATACAAGATCAGGCTACAGCCTCTTTACAAAGATCATAAAAGATTGGTCAAACTTACATAAACAACAGCATTTACAGACAAATCTAGTCGCCTAACACCGTCTTAAATAAGAAAGTAGTACTTATAATCTGTAGAGATGATATGCAAACATTACCAGATTCCAGCTACAAAAAAACTGGGTGAATATGAGAAACATAATTACATAGTGAACCAGGTAGTAGTAAACTAAAGCTGCTTTTGCTTTACAAATTTCTTCCCTTCAAATGTGTGTTATGCCTCAATGTTTCCTAATTCAACTATTCTGCCAATGAGGAACAAAGGAATGTTCTGAAGAGGAGAGGAAAGAAATGTCCAGCTATCACAGTACACACTTGCCCTGGAGTGGAGAGCTTGGCATGGTAAGCAGCAGTGTATACAGAAAAGGCATTTCATAAAATTTGATCCTCTAGTGACTAGGTGTGAATGATGCATGTGTTACAAGATCATTCTTCTCTGCATGTAAAATAACATCTTCCATAATCTTATAATACCACTGCATCTCAAGATGCAAAGAACTTCAACAAATGAGAACAGTCTGGTAGTCCCATTACCCCAAAATCATCTAATGAGGTATTTTGCATAAAACTGCTTATATACTGTACTATTTAGCATCATAAGGCCTCATATAAAAATCCAATCAAAATATTCATCCTTGCTAATCATCACACTCCAATCACCTCAGAATCTTGATTACCATGACAACAAAGTGACTTCCGTTGGTCTGTTACTCTCTTCGAGATTTACGAAGCCTTGGGGAGGTGCGTGGCTGACTCTCCTGAAACATGAATAAAAATTCAAAACATTATCACTGTTACATAGAGATTACACCATGCAGTGAATCATGTTTCCCTATTGAAATCTGAACAGTTTTTCAAAATGTACGATAAAAGCAACAATTTGAATGGTGTGTCTACAATTTGCAGGTCTTGGGTTACTAGAAGATGAAATGGAAGACCCAAGTGGATCAACAAATGCTGACAAACCATATACTATTCTGTTGCAGAATTCTAAGGTGAGATTAACATCTTTATTTTAGTTCAGTAGCCTACTGATGTTCCTCAGACACCTTACCTCCTTTACATAAAACCTCCCTTTCTTGCACCCACATTCCTGAAAAAAAATAAATAAATAAAAAAATAAATAAAATAATATCCTACCTCCTCTTTGTCACTCTTTGTGTCCTTGTCTTCCTCCTCTTTCTGCTCCTCTTCTTCCTCATCTTTGGCATCTTTAGCTGTGTCACTGTCTACATTCTCTGTTGACTCTTCACTTGCAGCAGCAGTACCTGCAGCATCATTCTCTGCAGACTCCTCCCCTGCCTTGCTTCCTGCTGCATCTTCCTCCTCTTCAGCATGGGGATCGTCTTCAGTTGGCTCATCAGTCTTTTTTCGCTTGGCATCCTTCGACTCCTGGCAAGAGTAGCACAACTTATGTAAGTGATGAGGCAGTGACGCATCTATATCAAAATAAGAATTCATCATCTTCAATGTCTCAGTAAATTGCAATCTCCATCAATAATTTCTGAGGAAGGAGACATTAATTTTTTTTTCAATAAACTGAAGCAAATAATTCTACTACACAATACTTCACTACAAATATCAGGATGTCTAGGAGGCCTTAATTACCTTTGTTTCAGCACAGCAGCAAGTAAAGATCAACACTACTGGGATGGCCACAAGCAGGACGTAGAGGCCATACAGCCAAGGGTTCTTATTAGAGTAATTGATGATACGCCGGAACACACCAACCTAAAATTTAAAGTGGCAGGATGGTAGACTACTCAGCATGAAGCGCAAGTACTTGCATCAACTGGTCACAACATAATACTGATGGAAAATTGATTCCATTGACATCAATGCTTTAAAATATGATCAAAAACCTGAAAATCAATACCATCAATACTAGCCATCTCAAAGCTCTCCAAAGCCTGGTAATACATTAAATATTCAGAGCTTTCAAAGTATTTATCAGCTCAGAGTGTCCAGCTCTACTCTACAAGACTAACAATACTACTCTCAATGTTTTAAGCTTTCAGTAAAGTTTACCACTCAATAATACTGCAACAGGATACACCAAGTATTTAAAGACTGTGTAAGGATACCCCAAACACTGCCTGTTCTCCACCATGTACCTTGTATGCCCACTTGCCAAGACAGTAAAGGAGTGTTGCAATTGGCACAATAATGTACAGCATGTAGAGGATCCACGCTACAGGTTTATGATTGGAGATCTTCTTGATCTTCCCCCACAGTGTTGGCTAAGGGGAGTGCTGCACTTTTTAATAGTGTGCTGTCACACTGCTACACTTTGGCATGTTACAAATGCTTCATGTGATCAAAATGTCACCACACTACAAGATCCCATAAGTACATAACCAAATTTACTCATAAGGAAAGCTAAAACCTAAAACCTGAGTAATTTTTAAAGAACTACACAAGAATAGAAATACTGATTAGTCAAAGAGTACAAGTTTTCAAGGCCAGCTGATAATATATTCAGGTATTTAACATATTAAAGTGCAGTGACCAAACTGGAAATGTGCAGGAAGTCTTGCATAACTTAAATCTACCCATTATGCTGACCTCTTCCTCTTCATCGTCAGGTTGGCGCATCCACCATATTAGGTAAATCAAGAAGAAAAATGCTGGAGAAATACATGTCATGGCATAGGATGGCCAAAACCAAGGGGTGGAGTTCATCCATTTACCCCAAGTCCGGAAGGTGTATCCCCACTGCCCATGTGAGATCACAGTGAGTCATCAACACGAAAACAACTATTAAACATAGCAGTAATGTTGACCAACATTTGACGTAAGGATCTTTATCAATATCTAACATACTAACATACTAGCTGCTGAGATAAGCACATTCCATCCTTCTCTAAGAATATCAAAATGTCTAGTACCACAAAGCACCTTTCCAAAAAACAGCTTTAGCTAACTCCAGACTCTGAAATGCAACCAAACTAGAGAGAAAGAGAAAAGGAATTGGTCTGAGATGGCTGCACCTGCTATGCAGCAGACTTCCAGTATTCATATGTGAATGTCTTGTAACAGCATAATTTTTAATATATTTACTTATAATCACTTATGTGTAATTTCAACCATTTCTAATGAACCTTGAGTTTTTTGTTATTTCAGCTTACCTGTCCCTTCTCTAACTTCATTATCTTAAGGTCGTAAGTTTCTGCAGCCAGCTGATTGGCATCAGCCATGTTGTCAGTCACAAGAAGGTTATCAAAGAGGATGTTGTCTGACATGGACCACAGCTCAAGACCAACAGCAGCCTGCAAAATGAAGATGAAATGAGAATCTTCATCACAGAATACCTACACAAGCTACAGTCATCAGCAAGCAGTCATTAACCAGCAATAAGTTGACTCCCTTACAATAGGCCTCATCTTGAATGGTTCCAGGTCCTCAAAGTAATCAGGGTTAGGGATGGTGCGTGGCTTCCACTTCCCACGGTAGTTGGGGTTGTCAATCATTGGTGGCCTCCATTTGCCCTTGTAGCTTGGGTTGTCAATCATGGGTGCCTTCCACTCCCCACACCCAGGAGCCTCAGCACACTTGGGATTGTTGATCAAGGCTGCCTCCCACTCACCATCCATTTCATCATCCCTGAGAAAGGAAGAATAGACCCAATGAGAAGAACTTAAGCCATGCTTCAGGGTAGATGGGAATTTTCACAAAAGGTTGAAAGTCAATTAAAATAAATAGAAGTTTTAGAAGTTTAAGACTTTTCAAAGATTCTTCAGTATGTATCATCACTCTTGACACTGAATGACGAGTGTACACTCAAGTTAATGAAATGTGGGCTACCCTAACCTGCCAAATCATAAAATAACACCATATATGATAAACTCCTGATGAGTGATACATACCAGTCTTCAGGTTTCTCAGATGTTGGGTCTGGCACCATCTCAGGTTCATTATCCAGCCAGCCCTTGGGTTTCACTGCATCAGGATCTGGGATCTGCATGGGGGCATCCTCATCCCAGTCCTCGGGCTTTGTGGCCTCAGGGTCAGGTATTTTCTCCCTCTCATCCCAGTCCTTGGGCATGAAGTCCTCTGGGTCATCAATTTCTTTAGGTGGGTTGACTGGTGGTGAGAAGTCCTCCAGCAGACTACCTGTGTTGACCACCTACAAATAAATAAGGAAAAAATATATCTTTAGATAACAAAAGATGCCTATGTGTTGCTTGCCCTGGTCACTGCCTTTGTGAGACTTGAATAAGTCAGAATATAAAGTAAAATGAAATCCCTACATTTTTAAACAAGTTAACTAATCCCAAGTCAGCAGCATGACAACACAACAGATTCCTACATGGCAGAACATTATCATGACAGACGCACCTCCTGGTCCAGGGAGATGTCATAGGTGTTGTCTGGCCGCACCACCAGGGTGAACAGGTGTGGTTTCTTGTCCTTGAATGGCTCCTCAATTCTCTCACGTGGGTTCTGAAAAATGTCCAGCATTAAATTTTGGATGCAATAAAAATACTGTATAACAGTCAATATGAAATGTAAAGCTATCATACACCAATATAAGGCAACAACAGCAAAATAACTTTAATGATTTGTCAGATACTAAGTGAAGAAAAGCTTTAATTGCTAATCATTACTTTTGCTAAACTATTGTGTAAACTGAAGAAATGAGATACACAAATTACAACAATTCAATATTCCACAATCTGAAAACTGTAAAACACATCACTGAAAGTTGCATACAGTTGCCTTTGCGTGCTTCTCTTCAATCTCGCCATTGAGAGGATTAACATGTCTAAAGATGAAGTGTAGTTTGTAGTCATTGCCACACTTGTCAGGCCCAAACATGATGGTGTATGGGGTTTTGTCATTGAAGTTCTTCAAGTCCACCCCTCCGTCTTGGTCAGTCAGGAGCTGCAAGGAAAGCAAGTCAATTATTTCCCAGACTATTTGGAGTGGTAATGCAATAAATATTAAGAAAATTATGCATGATGATTCCTAAGATGTGTGGAAATTCTTCCTAAGTAAGGAGAGAACATAAGTAAATGGTTGACAGCTGCTAACATTTCAAATACATATTGACATAAAATACTAGAGCAGATGCAATAACCTCACCTTGATGTAAGCCCCTCCACACTCCTGGCCATTCTGCAGATTGACTTCATATTGTACTACCAGAGGTTTGTCTACAAAACTGAATGTTTTCTTCAGGGGGACTGAGATAGCAGCATGCTTGGCTTTTGACTTCAACACCAGTCCACGGTCACCAGTGAGCGGCATTTTTTCTGCTCCCTCAAGTTCCCAAACACCTGTGGAATAAGCCATTTTCTACAAGACCATGACTAAAATGTTATACAGGTAGTATGTGTTGCATGAGATTTGACAATTATCTATTAAAGTAACATAGGGAAAAGTTATGATAGCATTATGTGTGATGACAGCAAAGATGTTGAAATATGAAACTTTAACTGATATACTGTTACCAGATTGAATTTGGTGAAAGACAATATAACTGAAGACTGAGTAATGACTGCTTTACCTAAACTGAATATGGCAGTCACAGGAATTAACAAGTTGAGAATAAGACAATGTATGGAAATACTTAACTAAGACTACTTACTAACAATCACAAAGGTAACGTGAAGTACACATGCTCTTACAAGAAGAGAATTTCATAAACTATAAACTTTTAATGTGTGATAATCAAGAAAATGTTAACAGAAAAGATATATTGTGACTGACTATTTTTAAAGAAAGCTTATATGTATGCAGACAAACATGCTTTATTTATGGGGTTTGGTGAAAGATTAGAAGCTAGAGTAAGGTTCTTTTATAGAGATATCAATGAGAGGAGAGCAAAGGAGAGCTAGGCATATCAAAATAAGAGGGAGGGGGCAGGGTGCAGCATGGCTGTTGTAACAACATGCTCAGATGATGAAAAGTAAAGACAAGTGGAGTGTGTGTGCAAATGATAATTTTAATTACCATTGTACTTGGCGATATCATCATCCACTCCTTCCTTCTTGGCCTGAGATCGAATCCACCTCTTCTCAAAAGCTACTGAATCATCAAAGGTCTCCATGAGATGAGCATTTTCAATCTGCTTTGGTGTGGTATAAACTACATCCTCTACTTCTTCTCCTTTCTCCTGAAAAAATAAAAAAATAAAAAAATTAATATATATATATATATATATATATATATATATATATATATATATATATATATATATATATATATATATATATATATATATAGTTCTGGTAGAGGAGCTATGAAAGTGAAGAAGAGCTATGAAAGTGAAACAAGTGAAAAGCTGCCCAGTGAAAAGGGGCCATCATTAATGCTAGTGGGGGAAGGTGCCATGATGAGGCATACACCAGCATAGTGTTTAGTTGATGCTGCCTCAGAATAAGGACAAGAGAGCAATAAATTTCTACAACTGACGCAAAAAAGTGCACTAGACAGGATCTTTAGATTAAGATGAGTGTGATGCTGCTGAGACTACAACTGCAAACTTTTAATTCAATACAAGCATTACAGTTCCTCTCCTTTACAGAATGTGATATCAAAACTAAACCTTTATAACCATTTTCTCTTATACAGAAAATAAATAAATAACCTGAACGGAGCAAGACAAAAAATGAAATGAAATAAAATAAAATAAATAAAGGGAGAGAGGCAAGTATTACTTTTGATTTCAAGTGAAAGCCAGGTGCCATAAAGAAAGGATGAGGTCCAATCACAATTATGACAGCCCAGCAAGTGACATGACTTCCTTTGTTTAGTGCCAAGGGAGGATGACAGACACACCACACTGCCACCACTCCAGCAGGCTTTCAGAAAATGCCGGCAGAAAGTGGGTCCATATTAAGTCAAGTAATGCTCCCCTCCAGCACAGGGAAGCCTGACAACACCCACACAAATAATCTCCCACCAATTTCTCTGTATTACAAAAGCTTCCCCTGCATATTACAATAAAAAAACATAACTAAAGTGTATGGTATCTTTTCTTTATATGCAAAAAGAGTGTTCAGTTGTGCACTAATTACAATTATTTTTGTTTTAATCTCCATACTACAAATATGATAAATACCAAGGATATTTGCATAACACTGTACATTCTTTCTGCAGCATTCTGTATTAGCACTTGGTAACTTACACTTCAATAACATTATGAGTAATTCACTTTAACTTTGACAAAAATAAAGTTCTGCCACTCAATTGTGGTTAGTTATCAGTCACCAAGGCTTAAACATCATGGCAAGGGTGTCTGACATGGTACCAATCAAACCAAGATGATTAAGACCATGTAATGTTATGATGGTCTTGACTTTCCTGTCACTACAACATGAATACAAAATTTGACATTAAACAGAGAGAGAGAGAGAGAGAGAGAGAGAGAGAGAGAGAGAGAGAGAGAGAGAGAGAGAGAGAGAGAGAGAGAGAGAGAGAGAGAGAGAGAGAGACCACCAACCACCACTTCTAAACTTTGGCCTTACAATTTTTCCCACACAACTTACAACAACTTCCTCTGTCACTGTCACTTCTTCCTCATCGTCTGAAGCACTTGTTCCACCAACCAACAGGAGCCCCACCAGGAGTGTAAGGAAGGTCCTCTGCCACGTCCACGCCATCATGAAGCCTGCGGAACACCAAGTTTTCAGTATAACCTCAGAGTTGAGTTATCAAAGTACACCTAGATGTGTTTCCACCAAACCAGCATCTAGTGAGCCTTGAAAGTTCCTCCCAGTTACTGCCCTGTTATGCTGGAACATTAGGAAAATTTAATGCAATGACTGTGAAGAAAGCTTCAGATCATTCTGTAGTATTAGAAATCTTTACAAACAAAAAGTACATAGTAGTCGTATTAGCAGCAGTACATCAGACACATCCTCAAGGCAATACATTTAGATGCCATACTTAATCTATGGTGTAGCAAATAAAACTAATTCACATAAGAGTAATATTAGATGCTGAAAAGTCAGCAAATGTGGCCCTTAGTACAGTAACGCAAGAATTATGAAGCATGTGGGTACAAGAGCAGGTACAAGTGATGTATTGTGGCATAGAACACCAACACCTTCTCTCCCTCACCTATCTCTGCCTCTCACTCCAAACTAAAAGATCTCAGGAACTTTACAATGCAATTACTAAGTAGTCGGCTAAAGGCAGATGCAGCATAAGACTGAGAAAGCTGAGAAGTAACAAAACTCAGAGTCAAGGGCCAAGGAGAAGTTGAAGATGACATTTCAAAGTGTGGACAGCCTGCCAAATACTGCTTCTGGCACCATCAGTGTCATGTCAATGGTGGTAGTGACTGAAGTACTAAGATAATTCTCATGGTTATCTGTTCAGTTTAACATGCAGGAAACTCAGAATGATGAGACCTAAACAATGATGAAAGGGAGTACTACGTTTAGCCTCACCCTTAGGTACACCATTAATA
Source organism: Scylla paramamosain (assembly GCF_035594125.1). Lineage (NCBI taxonomy): Eukaryota > Metazoa > Arthropoda > Malacostraca > Decapoda > Portunidae > Scylla > Scylla paramamosain. The sequence goes on from NC_087172.1 coordinate 13,434,585, forward strand.
CTTAAATACTTATGTTAATAGTGCCCCCTGAACTTAAGTATTGAGTAAATTCTTAAATCCGTCAATTCAGTTTCACGTGCAGGGCTCAGAATAATGGGACATAAACAATGATGAAAGTAAGCATTCTGTTCAGCCCCACCCTTCGGTACACCAATAATACATTACTTCTATTATTAGTGTCCCCATGGCCGCCTTACCAAGAGGACTCCACTTACAAACAGTATACAGAACGCTAACCATTACTTTCCACGCATCACATCACACAGTTAATTACTCAAGTGCTCTGCCTCGTGGACCACCTCGGGGACCACAACTATTGATACCATCACTTCTACTATTATTGATGCGTTCCCGAAGCCACGGAGCCACGAGGCGGAAAAATTATGCTACTCATCCTACACATGTACTATTTTATATCATTATACCTCCCAGTCTGTTGAAGCTGTACAAAACATCTTGGGAAATTGTTAAAAGTACTCAATCTTTTATTAGTATTACAAGCGGAGAGGAAGAGGGTGCAACAATGTCGGGCCACGTAACACTACCGCCGCTTCCACGCCCCCCTCGCCGCCACGACGCCCATCACCCAGTCAGTTAAAGCTGTACAGAAGAACACCGTGGGAAACACAATTACAAGTTTAATCTATTAGTATTACACGGGAAAGGAAAAGAATACAACAACGCCGGGCCAGAAAACACCCGTTCCCACGCCCCTCTCGTCCACATCCCACAACCCCACGCCCACTCTACACCCACAGGCCCGTCTCACAACCCCATGCTCACGCCCTTACGCCCATAGAACCTCACTCACGCCCGGCACGCTGAGTTAGTGTTGTCCAGGGCAGGCCGCCGTGTATCCTCCCGCCTCGGATGCCAAAACACAACTGATGCTTCTAGACTTCCTTGCGCGTGGTCGTTCCTGGTTGGTCGCCACTGGCCTAGGAGAGATGTAACACGGCTCTTGATTGGCTAAAAGATTGGTAAGTCTCTTCCGCCGTGATGATTGGCTAGCAGACGACAACCGGTGTGCCTCAGTCCGCCTCGTCTTCTTTCACTGGGATTTACATAGAAAACTTTTAAACTTTATGAAGAACTAATCTCTCTCTCTCTCTCTCTCTCTCTCTCTCTCTCTCTCTCTCTCTCTCTCTCTCTCTCTCTCTCTCTCTCTCTCTCAGCGTTATTATGATTTCAGGAATAGATAGATTAAACCAATGAAAGGCGACGACGCTGCTTGTGCGAGAGAGAAAAACGATATAAATGTGAATTTGGTAAAATCGCCAGAGATCAGATAATTATGGGGAGAATCAAGACAGAGAAAAGAGGGAAGGATGAAAAGCAAGAATAGATTATTAAAAAATAACTAGATATTATTACATGGAGAGCTACCTGACGAGTGTGCGGAGACTGAGGAAAACCCTGCAGGAGGAGAAGGAGGCGGTGGTCGGAAGAAGAGGATTAGAGAGAAGTGTGGTCAATGAACTAAAATGTTTGATCGTAAATATTCATGTGTGTGTGTGTGTGTGTGTGTGTGTGTGTGTGTGTGTGTGAGAGAGAGATAGCATACACAGATAGTTTAATCACCCATGCAATAACATGACTACAAAGTTTTCTGTTTTTATTAAAGGCTAACTACACTAAAAGATGTATTTTCACTATCTTATTGTATTCACTTGAGATGGTGGGCTTGTGACCGACGATGTGCTTGATGGTGACGAGGAGAGACGCTGCACCACGCCATTCCCTCCAATGGTGTACTGCGGCAGGCCCAAGACACTGCAGGACTAGACTGGCAGGACGTACTCCCTCTCTCTGGCCATCTGTTATTGTGAGATACTATCCTTTATTGGTCACTGCAGTGTTAGCCTCTTGTCTTTTTTAAGAAACTAACTGAACAATGAGTCTTTCCAGATTTATTTATTTTTATTTATTTATTTATTTATTATTTATCATTTATTTATTTATTTATTCATTTACTTACTTATTTATCTACTAATTTATTTACTATTATTTTTATCTATTTATTTTATTTATTTATTTATTTATTTATTTATTTATTTATTTATTCTTTTTTTTTTTTTTTTTTTTTTTACGAAGCCGAGATGGATGGATGCAGTCGTGACAACTTGGGGAGTTTTCTCCCTGCAAGTTTTCTGCCGAAAGAGTGTAGGGACGACATGACTTAGTAACGAGATGCGAAACAAGATACTTCATCGGAGAAACAAGACTTAAGGTGCATACACACTGCGCTGATGTTTCGTGTTAGCACGCCATATGACGTGTTAACACGTGTTAGCAAAAAATCTGGAACAGGCGTTCTCATAATGAAGTTCACACTGGTCTGATATGTCGCGTAACACGTCAGCTGACGTGTTACGCGACATAACATGCATCAACACGCATCAGATCAAATTCAAAACTCCCAGATATTCGTCAGAAGGAAATCTGCGTCAGATAGGTGTAGGCGCATATTATTGTATAGTGTTTTGATATTATTCAATAGTGTTTCGAAGTTATTCTATAGTATTTCGATATTATTTTATAGTGTTTCGATATTATTCTATGTTATGTGTTTCTATATTATTCAACAGGTACTATTCTATGGTGACAAAGTGTTTTCGTTATGGAGGAACAGTTAATAGAATATGTAAGAGGATACGATCACTTATTTAATCCACGAAACTCGCCCAAACTATCCCTTTCGGCGTTTATCACATTTGTTTGAGTTTTTTCTCCAGAAGTAGCAAGTGCTATAGCTATTGCTACTAACTGCTCCTCTTCTTCATCTAGTTCATTTAACATATTTTCATTCATTTTCAATTTTTACAACACAAAATTGGAGGATAAGAAAGAAAGAACGTGCTCACTCCACAAAAAATCAAATCTTTCTGACGTAACATGCATCAGACAAATAAAAACGTCGTTGTGTTATATGATGCAATCTGTTGCTGTGTGTTGACACGTCACATGGCGTGTTAACACGAAACATCAGCGCAGTGTGTATGCACCTTTAGCGTCAAGCCGTGGATGAACTAAGACCAGAAGACTTTGGGGACAAGAAAATGTTGCTTTCCAGCGGCAGGACTGGTGGTCATCCCTACTGCTGGCCAGTGGCAGTTACCTTGGTCGATGCTGCTGTTTTATTCCTAGACACCTCATCTTCAGAGTAGTTTAGATTTCCTGCCACCCTACCGTCATTTTAAACAGGGTGGAATCAAAACTTTTTCGTCTTATCAACTCCTCTCCTCTAACTGATTGTCTTCAGCCTTTTTCTCATCGCCACAATGTTGTATCTCTTGCTATCTTCTACCGCTGTTTTCATGCTAACCTCTCTTCTGATCTTGCAAACTGCATGCCTCCCGTCCTCCCGCGGCCACGCTTCAGAAGACTTTCTGTCCGCCTCTCTATATTGCAAGAGTTAACCAGTACTCTCAGTCAATCATACCTTTCTCTAGTAAACTCTGGAACTCCCTGCATGTTCCTGTATTTCCTCCTTCCTATGACTTGAACTCTTTCAAGAGGGAAGTTTCAAGACACTTATCCTTCAATTTTCGATGCTTCTCTTGACATCTCTTTTAAGACTGGCACCTCAGTGGGATCATTTTCCTCTTTTTGTTTTCTTGGCCAATGATCCTTACATAGAAAAAAAAAAGTATATTACCTGGAAATTCACGATCCTGGATTAGATTGTTGGAAGAGGAAAGTATGGGGAGAGGCTTGGCTTGGCTTATTACGATGGAATAGGTAGGCAGATATGTGTAAGGAAGAAATGCAGAGTGGTAATGAACTCTGTAACATTCATTCATCCCAATGTGAACGGTGTGGACTTGTGAACTGCAGCACTGAGGGTGAGACTCGTAAGACTAATTATAGCGGATCACGAGTTGAATGGCAGGAAAAGTAATGTTGACGTGTATTTGATAATGTGATCCCCTAGTGGCCTGACGCTGACAAACACCCGCGATAGTGGTAGGAGGGTGAGAGATGATGGTGGTCGTGGGCAAAGATAATCGTGTCTCTTTACATTCCTTGGTGTAGGTGGTGAGGGCAGGGGGGAGATGCAGGGGATAAGGTGGATTTACTAAGGTGTGGTATATTGACTTGTTATCGAGTGGTTGATATAAAAGTTACGCCACGGGCGCACTGAAGTCGTCACCGCACCCGTGATAGCGGAGACATGTTCGCTGCCCTGCTGCTCCTAGCTGCTGTTTTCAGCGCCCCCGTTTTATATGTGAATATTACAAGTGTGCGCAGGGAGTGCCAAGGGTGTGTGGAGAGTTCGTCACTTCCCCTGTCTACGTTTCACCAAAGCCATCCCAAAAAATGTGCAAATATATTTATTTTTATTGGAGTGATTTTATTACTTTATTTTCTTTCATTACAAAAGTTGTGAAAATACTATTCTGACATAAAATCGATTATAAAAATGAGATTATTGTTTACACTCCATCACTGATTCTCCTTCCGTAGCTCCAGGTGGATCATTTTTACCTCCATGGACTACAGTGGCATCTCAAGCTGCAGCAGCCGTCAAAACACCGCACACACCGAAGCCAGCGAGGAAGTGACTGGAACATGTAAGTGCCTGCGGCTTTATTCTTGTTTAGTAAGCATGTCTAGCGCTGGAGAGTGGAGGGAAGAAGAGCGAGAGGTCGGCAAAGGATTAAATTCATAGACAGCCTGCTGGAGGACATGGGAAGAAGACTCAACATGGCAGAAGTTATGAGGATGGCCAACAGGTGGAGGTCCATGGTCGCCGATCATGACTGGCGCCACGATGAGGGGTAAGTCTGCTCTGCTGGTGAACTAATAAACGTCACATCCTGTCAGAAAAGTTGAGAACTGATGATGTGGTTTTGTTTTGTTTTGTTGCGGTGATAACAATAATGAACAAACACTTGATAGAAAAGCAAATAATAAAAACATGGCCTTATCGCATTGCTCTCATCACCACGACCATTTTCTAAGGACACAGAGGCAATTAGCCGGGTTCTCAAGCGAGCTTCTCCTGTTAATAACGTAAAAATCTTGTTCATCTGTCACTAGAACCATGAAAACTCTTAAAAAACCCGTGTAACTTCAACTAGAGCTTTTTCATAGTCGGGGTGCGTTGAAAAAGTTTTCAGGATACTTATACGATTCAGCGGTGAGGGAGAAACGTAAGTAGAGAGGGAGGGAGCGCATGTGTGCTTATGCTAATCGACCAAGACCTCGACTGTACGTTTAACTTGATCACCAACACGGAATCTTAAACATGAAACAGATAAGTAAATCACATTTTAGAGAGAAAGAGACAGACGGACGTATTTTTTACAGTCAGTCCATCGTATCACTAATTTTAATTCAAT
>NC_087172.1:13444929-13519929 GCF_035594125.1 Scylla paramamosain
TTGCTGTACGGTGCCGGTGCCAGTGCCAGTAAGCTGAGGTGCCCCCTGCTCCCGACCGTTTTCAGGTATATGATATGTTTGTGTTCTTCGTGACTGATAGCATAGCCAGGCAGCAAGACGTGGGATTTTCATGCAGCTGTTGGTGTATTTTAGTGTTTAGTTATATTATGTAGTTAGTGTCTGTCACTGGTGGCTACTGTAGGGGTCTGTACTACTAGCTAGCATGAGTTTCTGCATTGCATGTCTTATTATTATTACGACCTGTGCCTGATTACAACACCACCACCACCACCACCAACAACAACAACAACAACAGCAATAGTTACTTCTTCCTCTACTACTACTACTACTACTACTACTGCTTCTACTGGTGGTGGTGGTGGTGGTGGTATCACTATCCATGCACCATCCGTGGCCACAACAGCTACATAAGTTCGCGTCTCGCTCCCAACAGCATTGACTGGAGGAACACACTCTGGCAGCGGGCGACTCTTGACATCAACGATAATTTTTTGCTTTATTCCGCCTTCTTGGACCCAGACGCAGGTGTGTGACTGTGTGAGTGTCAATGGGTGCATACAAGCGTGAGAGAGAGAGAGAGAGAGAGAGAGAGAGAGAGAGAGAGAGAGAGAGAGAGAGAGAGAGAGACGTTGGCAGCATAAATCAGTCAGTAAACCTTTTGAAGTAGTACGTGTCAGTTTATTTCAAAGTAAAAGGAGTAATCACACACACGCACACACACACAGACTTAAAAAAATACAAAATATTATTCCAAATGACACTATTGCCTCACTACACCTGCTTAAATTAACTCCAGCACATAATTATTCAGCTGATAACACTTGTGCATGTCTTAAAGGTCTGTGTGTGTGTGTGTGTGTGTGTGTGTGTGTGTGTGTGTGTGTGTGTGTGTGTGTGTCTGTGTGTGTGTGTGTTTGTGGGAATCGAGGTGTTGGTGTTACCGTCTCTCGGTGGAAAGCTAACAGCCGCCCTCAGCTTGTCACAGTGTACCGCAGTGCTGCATTTAGTCCTGGCATCAGCTGTCATTGTCACGGTTATTCTTGGGTAGCCTTCTTGTGTTAACCTACTAAGAACACAAGAAAATGAGAGAAGCCGCAGAAAGACATCAGGCCTATATTGGGCGGTCTGTATATGAAACAGTTTATTTCGTAAATGCTAAATCAAATTAAAGAACCGGGAAAGGAACGTCAGCAACCACCAGAGAGAGAGAGAGAGAGAGAGACGTTGGCAACATGAATCAGTCAGTAAACCTTTTGGAGCAGTACGTGTCAGTTTATTTCAAAGTAAAAGGAGTAATCACACACGCACACACACACACACACACACACACACACACACACACACACACACACACACACACACAGACCTAAAAAATTACAAAATATTATTCAAAATGACACTTTTACCTCATTACACCTGCTTAAATTAACTTCAGCACATAATTATTCAGCTGATAACACTTGTGCATGTCTTAAAGGTTTGTGTGTGTGTGTGTGTGTGTGTGTGTGTCTGTGTGTGTGTGTGTTAGTGGGAATCGAGGTGTTGGTGTTACCGTCTCTCGGTGGAAAGCTAACAGCCGCCCTCAGCTTGTCACAGTGTACCGCAGTGCTGCGTTTAGTCCTGGCATCAGCTGTCATTGTCACGGTTATTCTTGGATAGCCTTCTTGTGTTAACTTACTAAGAACACAAGAAAATAAGGGAAGCCGCAGGAAGACATCAGGCCTATATTGGGCGGTCTGTATATGAAACACACCTACTTATTTCCAATTATCATCCTCATCCATAAATTTCTTATTTTTTAAAGCTCACTAATGACTCAGTATTAACAACCTCTATTTGAGAACCAGTTCCTTCCTACTGTTTTTTTTTTTAATCTAACTTTGTGTCAAGCTTGAATCTATCTTTATCAATCTTACCAGTGCAGGAAAAACAGTACTGTCACTTTTATTCATATGTGCAACCATCTGGATCAAGTTATCAGTTAAAACTAAGGAACAATCTTCCCTACGAGTTTCTCAATAAACACTCTGGTTTAATAAAAGCAGAGGGTCTTCAGGAAATGAGTTGTTTTCGTGGCAGATCGTCCACGAGGGAAGTTTCGACACACGTCAGGAAGTGCATGCGTCTTTCTTGCTTGGGGGTCATCACTGTCTGTCTGCTGATTAGGGAGTGGTTTATCTCTGTTTTCGTGTGTGTGTGTGTGTGTGTGTGTGTGTGTGTGTGTGTGTGTGTGTGTGGCTAGTATTTATTATCTATCTCTATCTATCTATCGATTGATCTATCTACGTATCGTTCGATCTATTTTACTTTATGTATGCATATTGTATGTGTCCGTACCTACCTAATCACTCACCTACCTCTCTGTCTCTAACATAAGTACTACATTTGGCTCTCCCTTCCAGACGGCAGGGCGTCCATCAGGCTCCTCGGCGTGTCGAAAAGCAAGGCTCCATCCCTTGCCTGGTGCCACATTTGGTTCAGCTCAGAAGCGCCGCCGCTGCCTGTCAGAGTAACTAGCGTGGGTGAGTCCCTCGTCAGGAAATCCTGATAGCATTGAAAGGAAACGGTTCGCCGGCTCTATTCAAGTTCTCTGTTCACTACTTACCAGAAGTAATTTCTTGCCTCCGTAGGAAACCCTACTGCTAATAAGAGTAAGAATTTGTATTGTTCTTGGAGACATGACTATAGAGACAGCGATCCTATGGCTCTTGTAAATACCGGTACTTCGATGCGCTAATGCAGAGGATTTTGGATTCTGAAACACTGCGCCGCACCTCCGCTACATTCAAAAGGATCTAGTAGAAAGCTGCATGGGTTTTCAAGGATTTTTTTTTTTTTACGGTTTTAGTGACAAATTAACAAGATTTCTACGTTATTAAAAGAAAAAAAAAAACAGTCTTGAGAACCCGGCTGATCATCTCTGTGGCCTTGGAAAATGTTGTGGTGAGAGAGCAAAGCGTTTCAGAATACGGGCCTTTGTGTTGATCGTGAAGTCCTCTAAATTTGCTGACAGTCTCTTTACGAAACCTGACATTTGATAGATTCTAAGCAGATCAGAGGGTTTGAAATTATGGAGAACTAACAACAGTTGAAGGGAGAAGAGAAGCGTGTGCACCTGTCTTCTTTCTTCCCACAGACTACCTGGACTATCAAAACAAAAACAGCGACCGCCAGATGCCGTACTTGCTGAGGTGTCCTCTTCCCCCAGACACCCTTGCTGTGCCCCTCGCTGTCTCCCTTGTGTCTGAGCCCTGCGCGTCAGCTACCAATCTGCTTAAGGTGCCACACTAACTCATCTTTGCTTTCCGTGTATCTAATTACTGTTCAGAAACACTTCTGCGTTGCACCTCCACTACAAAAAGGTTCTGTTACGAGGGCAAGTTAATGTGTTCCGGAAGGCTTACCTGACGAGGGGGGAACGGGCGACGTGGCAGTTCTATTAGTTGAAGCTACACGGGTTTTTATGGGTGTCTTTTACGGTTCTATTGACAGGTTAACTAGATTTTTACATTATTAACAGATCGCCCGTGAGAATACTGCTAATCATCTCTGTGGCCTTTGAAATTGGTCGTTGTGAGAGAGCAGTGTTTCTGAATACGGGCTTAAATTTACTAAACGTGTATTTGTAGCATTCGTTTACAATCTCCAATATGCCGTTTCTGTATAGTGTCTATTGTTCTCTAATTGCCCCTAAAGACAGAACATTTTTATCAAGATCAAGATTATAAAGCTGAAGTAGACAGTCGGACCACCGGCACTTGGAGGCAGTGTGTGAAAAGGCGCCTGTGTACTGTCAGAGCCTGGTATAAGAAGTGCATGAGAATAACAGAAAACTGGTGAACTTACACATGGCTTTGCATTTTCATCACTCGGAGTTATACCAGGTTAGAGTTTTCTCAATATTCCATGCGTCAACCAAGTGATGTTTCCTGTTTTAGGTGATCGGCGCGAGGGAGCGTCACTTGTCTGCCTACAGGTCCCGCGTAGCGCCTCGCAACCCCGTCACGTAAGTCACTGCCTCCTTCGTGTCTCTATCATGTGAACCACTAATGTGTAATTCTTAAATCTTTCTTGTATCATTCTGCAGTTTTTTTATTTATTTATTTTTTATTAATTCATTCTTTTTATGTAAAAGGGGTTCTGAACAATGGGTACAAAAAAAGCACGCTTATATATTCCACCACAGTGGAGTATATAAGACGCCAAAAAGTTTGAGTGTATAAAGGTGTGGTGTGTGGCGCAGGTTGGTGCGGGGGTGGGCGGCGGCAGTGTGTGGGCCGGCGCTGTTCTATTACCACGAGGACTTCTCGCAGCGCCTGGTGGAGTGGCTGGAGCTGCTGAGGGCGCAGGGCTTCAGCCAGGTGTTCCTCTACACTACTGATGTACATCCAAACATCACCAAGGTATTGCGTCACTACACTCAAGAAGGTTTCGTGCAAGTCACTGACTACACCTACCCGCCGCCCTACGTCAACGAACCCAGCCTCCGGAAGTGAGTCCCAGGAGGGAGAGTGGCGAGGGGGTCTTTTATTGAGAGTACAGACTTAACGCTTTGCATTCCATCCCTGGCAAGACGTTGTTCTATTGTTTTCTAGTGTGTGTGTGTGTGTGTGTGTGTGTGTGTGTGTGTGTGTGTGTGTGTGTGTGTGTGTGTGTGTGTGTATTGCTTAAATCAACAAAACACGAAGATATAACCAAGGAGAGATAACTTCCCCTCTTCAAGCTATATTTCCACACCTGCATATTTGTTCACTTAGTTCACACATTGTTTATCGGCGGGGCAACACATCACATGATCATGCCTGGCATCTTTTGACTCCTCACCTGCGCATCGCCACTATAACCGAAACTAGAGCTGCCTATACTTATGTGGAAACTCCTCCAATAAGCATCTTTCTAGGAGAGACAAACTGAATTTATTTTATTTTTTTTATTTATTCATTTTTTTCGTATTCTTGATCATACTCCATGACATGTAAATGATGATATTGGTGATACCAATGATAAGCCAGTATCCAGGTGGTGATGGACGTAATAGCAACCGTGTTTGCTGACGCAGCCTAACACTGTCACCCTCATTAGATGCCGCGTTCACTGACCCTAACGCCTTCACACCCTCAGGCTTTGGACGCAGAAAGAGAGACAGAAGATGTTTGCCCAGGAGAACGTGCACTTCACAGACTGTGTTCTGCGCCACATGCACCAGTACCGGTTCCTTGCCCACTTTGACCCGGACGAGGTGCCCATCTTACCCAACCACGACAATTTCACTCACTTCCTGGATGATCTCATTGCAAGGTGCGTGAGCCAGTGACTGAATGATGAGTGAGTCAGGTACAGATGGATATTTCACGTCCATGGTTAAATTTGTATTTTTATTACTGGTTCATTAAGAAGACGAGTCATTTACGACATTGCGTTGAAAAATAAAGTAATTTGAGACAACTGCTTTATTGAAAAGTTAAACCATTCAAGACAACTGTTTAATTGTAAAAAAAATAAAAATAAATAAATAAATAAGGTGAAGTAATTCAATACTACTGTTTCATTGTAAAAAAAAAAAAAAAAAGGAGTACTTAATTTTAAGACAAGTGGGCCACTGAGATGAAGTGAAGCAATTTGAAGCACCTGCTTCACTGAAACAGTTGTTATTGAAGAAAAATTGCTTCATTGTGTAAAAAAAAGTAATCTCAGATACGTACTTATTTCAGTGAAATAGTGAAACAATTTAGGACAAATGCTTCACTGAAAAAAAAAAGAAAAGTTTTCTCTCCTTTGATGTCTTTCACATATTCCCCTCTAGATTAATTTTCATTCATTCTGTCCATCATTATTACACTCTCTATTGCCTTTACACTTCATTTATAATTTTTTCAATGCATTTCGATGACTGCAAGAGTGATATTAATAGGATAAAACAAACACCGATTTCTTATCTTATCTTATCTGGAGGAGCCAGTTCACTCCTGTTCGTATCATATCAGTTCGATACTGTTCGTTCGTGTTCGATGAGTGACGCGTATTTTGAAACGCTTCATTTCTTCATCTCATAAGGACAAAAATAGTTAGTTGGGTTCTCAGTAGTGTTTTTCGCATTAATGATGAAATAATCCTCTTAAACTACCACTAGAATCATAAACACACCCTTGAAGATCCCCAGTAACGCACGCTAGACTAAAGGCCGTTGGCAATAGTCGGAGTAAGACGCGGAAACATTTTTTGACCATGACTATGCTGCTTGGATGTTTCTTATTAACTATCGCTCCTCTTTGAAACTTGCTATACTGCATTGCCAAATACCGACAGTAATACACCTCTGTCTGTCTCACACTGCTTGCAGCATAAGGGGAGCGGCACCAGCGGGGTTCAGACTGCAGTGGAGTTACTTCTACAGCAACATTGGGCCAAGTAAGGAGACTGCAAACCTGCCAGATCCTCTGTGGGCGCTACGTCACACTCATCGTCAGGCGGAGCACATGAAAAGACCCCTGCCAGGAAAATTCAAACCCATCTTCGATATGAATGCTGTGAGGGGCGTCTATTCTCACGGTCCTATGCTGTGTACGGGAGGTGAGCGGCCCTCCTATCGTCCTGGTGTAGTGTGTCCTCTCCCTTTACTTTCTCTTCCCTTCAGCATTCTAACCTTCAACCTTCCCTTAATTAAAAAGAAAGAAAGAACGGAAAGAAAAATGACCAACTGGCAGGTGAGAAGCATGTGGCAATGTCGGTCTTCTTCAGCCATTCGTTAGCCATTGGGACATTTCCCCTAGCCATTTGTTAGCCAAGGAGACTTCTTTAGTCATTCATCACCCAATGAGATATTTCCTCAACCATTTTGTCAGCTGGTTCTGCTAGTCATTCTGTTGGCCACCTCTCTCTCTCTCTCTCTCTCTCTCTCTCTCTCTCTCTCTCTCTCTCTCTCTCTCTGTTAAGTCCATATTTTGTTCCGCTCCACAGGTCGATGCAACCACGGCGCCCTGAGAACAGTGTCCCCCGAGAAAGAGGCTTTCCTGGCACACTTCCGACTTGACTGTGATGAGGTGTGCAAACAAAGCCTCGTCTCTGACCTTACGCTACTCAGGTATAGTGAACAAGTCATCACCAGGGCACTCAAGGTGATGACCATGCTGAACTTGGTGTAGTGTAATGGTGCAATGTACATAATGCGATGTAATGTAATTTGGCGTGGTAGTTTATCTAATGTAGTGTGATTGTAGTTGGTGATCTATTTGCTATTTATTTATTTATGATGTGAGTGCTGTGGTTGCCTCTAGTCTGTTGCCATAACCACTTATAAGGACATGTTATGCGATGAAGTTGCTATACCAGCTTTATGAACAAATTCTGAGCACTTGCAATTCTTTTGATATTTGTAAGCGCTGACCATGCATCCTTGTGGTCTAAGTAAGAAAATAAGGGAAAGTACAAAAAGCTAGTCGTTGCGTGAGTAGCTGTATTATTATTCTTACCTGTATCCAATTATCATCCTCATCCATGAATTTTGTGTAGTGTCCTCTTAACTGAGTACTCCATTTCATTTTCCTGTAACTCTAATTGAGAACGTCTTTCTTCCTGTCTCTATTTTTAAATCTAACATCATCAAACATGAGCTCATTACTCCTGTAGTCTTATCCTGATTAATAACTCTAAGGCTTTTGTTTTCGTCATCCTTTTCTATTTCCATCGATCATTCTCAGCCATGGATTTATCTAGTCTTCTTTTAAAACGCAAATGACTCCTCACTCAACTCACTCACTCCTCATTATCTGGTCTATTCTAGTCATCCACCACTCGCTTTGTGAACCATTTTCTTTGTCTTTTGTTACACTTGTCCCATAACTCAACTAGACTTTGCAAGCTTCCTGTCACTTACGAATATAGGAACACAAGAAAAGTAGAGAAGCTGCAAGAAGCCATTAGGCCTACACGTGGCAATCCCTTCGTAAAACATACCTAATGTTAATGATAATTCGCACTTATCATACCTAATGACTCAGCGCTAACAACTTAATTACTGAGTCTGTTCCTTTCATCTACCATTTTATTTGGGAACCCATTCATTCCTCACTCAGGGGACGACTGAGTGGATCATCTTTGTGTTAAATAACCCTTGTATCGTTTCCACCGCGGTACAGTGGTAACGATCGCGCTTGAGGGCCTACAGAGTCCTCAAGTGCACCGTCTCGAATCCTAGGCAAGGTCTGAAAGATCATCAACTCAGGTAACGGTTCCCAACAATGCCAAAACAAGTCCTTTGTTAAAAATGTACCATCCTAACCCTGGTAGATAACGAGAAACCGGACGTAAATACTGAGGGAAAAAAAAAAAAATCCAGACTACAGAAATATTGAAGTGAGTGACCAAAGTACAGAAATGAATGTCGAAGAGAAAAAGAGTGATTGGGATTAAAGAAGAATTGTGCAGCAGTACTTTTATACTTTTATACTTTTATATATATATATATATATATATATATATATAGAGAGAGAGAGAGAGAGAGAGAGAGAGAGAGAGAGAGAGAGAGAGAGAGAGAGAGAGAGAGAGAGAGAGAGAGAGAGAGAGAGAGAGTTATTGCTGATTAAAAGAAAATATTATTGTACAGCAGTTATGAATGAAAGAGTTAAGAGGAAGCTGCCAGCCGTTCCACGCTAGAATACAAATTGTTGCGGTTGTTGCTGGTTGTGGTTATTATTATTATTATTATTATTATTATTATTATTATTATTATTATTATTATTATTTAGTAATGTAGTAGTAGTATGTAATGTGATAGGTGGGCGTTATCGTGACAATTTATCGCGATAACGATATCGGATTACCAGTTATAATTATTTTTCCCGCGTTACCGATTCATCAGCATCACCGATACGTTTGGTTCCAAACTAGCGATAATCGATAATTTTAGTTTTTGGAACATGATCATGTTGAAGTTTTAAACTTTCAAATTAAGATGTACTTATTTTACTTAAAACCGTACTTTTCATCAGTAAAGAGACAGGATAAACATTGAATTTGAAGTTTTTCAAAGATTTTTCTAAGTTTTCTAAGGTAAAGATAAGGATAAAGATTCAGATTTATCTTGTTTTTTATTTAAAATATAATTATCGTCATCGCTAGTATTGGAATTTTGGATTTATCGATTTATTGGTGATCGGTTATCGGGTGATAAACTTATCGCCAGTATCGATTATCGGTTGTCGCCGATAAGGCTATGGTTATCGATTTATCGGTTATCGTGATACATTTTTTTCCGTTATTGCGGCCACGTATGTATGACATATCTTTCCGACAAATAAAGGAATAATATATGTTTCTTTTCTTAATTTTCATTTCTATTATATATCCTGAATCACTGACAGTTACTACATGCTGGACCTAAATTCTCTTATGAACAGAAAACAAAAAACACCTTGAACTCTTTCGCCTCTTTAACCTTCTTGCTGTGTTCGTCCCTTGCTATCAATAAACCCAATGGAGAAGAAAGTTCACATGTACACACACGAAAAAAAAAAGATATATATATATATATATATATATATATATATATATATATATATATATATATATATATATATATATATATATATATATATATATATATATATATATATATATATATATATATATATATATATATATATATATATATATATATATGAAGAGAATAAGGATACAGAATACATAATCTTTGCTGCCTTTGAAAATATTGAAAATACTCCTGATGAAAGAGAGAATAAAGGTACGTATATACCAAACAAATTGTTTAAAAATACGGATTAATAATAGCACATTAATCACGGTATGGAGGGAACAAAGTACGCGTTTCCCTTTATTTATTTTTTATTTTTTTGTTTTGTTTAAAAGAATACAGGTTTTACATCAGTCACAAAGTATGTATTTCTCTCTACAAAGTGTATGTGCCGAACAAAGTGCTTCAAAAATTACTAGTTGGTAGTCACACATCACCCTCAAAGTACGTGATTTCCTCTATAAAGTGCACACTACCGTATCTTACAGTTTCCATTACTCGTGTAGGCAGCGCGTGTGGTGAGCGAGGCGAGTCCCGTGCGAGGCTGTGGTCGTGAGGCGCAGCGGGAGGCGTTACTCACCTGCTGCGCTGCGATACATCAACATTAGCTCGCTGCCAATGGTCTTGCAGTTCCCAGTGAGAGGTGACCATACAGTGCTAGCTGCTCCTCAGCACGGCTCAGTCTGGAGTAGTGAAGCTGGAGTGCAGGTGTTATAGATACAGGTCCTTTTTTTTTGCCCTTGACCAGAACCCTCTTAGATAATAAAGAAAACAAGAACTATAACGGAAATAACATGTCTACTAATTTCCAGACACTATTAATTTATTCTTGTGCAAAAATACGATGCTTTTCTTTTAAATCATGATCTACACAATGGAAAGATTAGTGATGAAGTTATGAACTGAATTAATCTAAACCCGATGTAACTTAACATAACCTAGCCCTCAGATGGAAACGCTAACGCCGTTTTAATATTATTCGAAAAAAATAAATAAATAAATAAATAAAATAAATAAACTTGGCTCCTTGTCTAGCACCGAGGAGGGAGTAGTAGTCTTGATAACCCACGCCCTGTAAGTCTTCTCGCCGCGAACTCAAACCGTGAAGCGTACAATCATAAAACAAGAATCAATCAGTACAGGAGACAAGTACGGTACTAAAAAAAAAAAAAAAACGCTATTCGTAAGTAAAAAGCCTTGTTACAGAAGAGGGCGTACGTTTTTTTTTTTTTTTTTTTCGTACTTTAATAACGTCTTGGTATCCTTTCCCATCACGCGGTTAATCTTAATTGATTTTTGTTGGCTCACCTCTTCCCCTCTCACGCTAGAGATACGTAGACAAATAGCTACTGTATGACTACAGCGAGTAATATAACAATAATTAATTCACGCCATATATTATAGCTTACAAATATCTAGTGTCTCGATCTATCATACATCTGCAGTCCATATTCTCTTTAACAGTAAACACTTCTCACTCAGTAATGCATAAACACTGGTGGTCTTCAGTTTCCTTCACAAATCGACAGTATGTTGTGAAGGATTTGCTACGTCACATCAGGTTCGAAAGCATCTGAGTTAGTTAATGACACAGACAGGCACAGAAAGAGTGACACGTTGCAGCCGAAAACTTTGGATCATATTTTGAAACACTTCTGCGCCGCACCTTCACTACTTTCAAAAGGCTCTAAATGAGGTTATACCAGTTTTTAATGAATTTTTTTTTACGGTTCTAGTGACAGATTAACGAGTTTTCTACATTATTAAAAGGAAAAGCACTCTTGAAAACCCGGCTGATCATCTCTGTGGCCTTGGAAAATTGTCGTGGTGAGAGAGTGAAGCGTATTATACGGTATATCTTATAATCCTCAGCCAGCCTCTATCTGTGCCACCTTCCACCACCAACCGCTACAGTTCCTGAATGATGCCGCACAAAAACACACATGTTCGAGATTTTCATTCCCGTAGTTACATTCACGTATACATTTATTTTATTTCCTTTTTCTTTTTTTACTGATAAGGGATAAAAAAAAAAAACAGATAGATAGATAGATACGATAGATAGATAGATAGATAATTTATGATTACAGTTACAGGAATTGATACAAATTACAAAAACAAACACGATGGACAATAATTCTTAAAGCGCAAACTTAAATGCATAAAAGAAAACTGCAGTCCATAAATCATAACACACACACACACACACACACACCACACACACACATCTTGGAGAAAAGAGATATTTCTCCGTCAGTGTTATTTGATCTCTTTCAGGTTGTTTCTTAAAAATCCTTGAACCGTAATCTCAAACGTGTCGACATCATATCTTCATTACTTCCAAAAAAAGACTATAGTGAAAATTATAAGGATGATTCCAGTGACAGTTTAACATGAATTCCACACTATTGACAGAGGAAAGCACATTTGAGAACACGATTAATAATTTTTGTGGCCTTTGAAAAGTAATCCTGATGAGAGAACAGAGCGTTTCGAAATCCGAGCCTCATTCATTATAATTGTACTTAATCATGGACTCTACATAACTGACAGAGAAAAAACACATTTAAGAACACGACTAATTATCTCTGTGGCCTTCGAAAAATAATCCTGATGAGAGAACAGAGCGCTTCCTAATATTAGCCTTATCTATCCTTCTCCTCTCATCTACAGTTGCCAGGTTTCAGCTCTTGGTGTAATGATAAATCATCGAAAACGGAACAGTGTGAAGGGAGGCGCGGCGCCAGGTGCAGGGGACGCTGGAAGGTAAGGGAAAGGAACGGAAGGGAACAGGTCCTCAATATTTTTTTTTTTTTTAGGTGGCCTTTCTTTCAGATGGATTTTCTTCCTATTTGTCGTCCAAAGCCAGTGTCAGTCTTATAATAAAGTGAAGGAAAGGGAAGGAGTCCTAAGTAGAAGGAAGGGAAGGAATCCTAACTAAACGGAAGGGAAGGGAAGGAGTTTTAAGTGAAGGAAAGGGAAGGATCGGAGTCCTTAGAGAAGGGAAGAGAAGCCAATGGGTCTACAGGGGAGGGAAGGGAAGTGAAGGGAAGGAGTCCTAAGTGAAGAGAAGGGAAGGGAAGGAGTCCTAACTGAAGGGAAGGGAGGGAATCCTAAGTGAACGGAAGGGAAGAGAAGGGAAATGAGGGGATCCTGGGTGGTACTAATTTCCCAGCTATGGGAGGAGGAGCACGTCTTGTCTGTAGGCAATTCCGTCTTGTTTGTCTGTGTGTGGAGTCTTCCGGGTACTCTTGGCCATTATTGTTGTTGTTTGTTGTTGTTCTTGTTCTGGAAGTAAATATTAGCTGTAGGTGGCTGGAAGTGTGTGTGTGTGTGTGTGTGTGTGTGTGTGTGTGTGTGTGTGTGTGTGTGTGTGTGTGTGTGTGTGTGTGTGTGTGTGTGTGAATGTGTTTGTGTGAGTGTGTTTGTGTGTGTGTGAGGGCGTTCACACTATTACGCTCCGTATTATCATGTGTGCGTATAACGCCATCCCACCTAATCCGGTACAGGTATGGGAAGCCTGTTGTGGCCACGCTCAGCAGGCCGTGTGCACCGTTACTAGCGGGCAAAGCCCGCCGAACTTTGCAAGTCACCGGGCAAAGCCTACGGGCATACAGAAACTGACGTCCACACGGCAACGCCTACCTGGCCCAGTCAGAGGCGAGCAGCCGTGCAGCCAGGCAGTGCATCCGTATAATGTAAACAAGAAGATTGTGCAGCACGACAACGTGCGAAGCAAAACCCCAAGAAGCTGTTACTGTGTACCAAAATACTTAATCTGTCCCTGAAAAAGAAAAGACAAAGTGGAGGAAAAGAAGTGGTGAGAAGACTGGCTCACGTGTCGCAGGATAAGACAGTCACGCCCCTAGCTGGCACCTCAGTAGCCCTTGGTTTTTCGTTCTTTTTTGTTGCCCGTGGCCAGTGCTCCTCGTACATGAAAAAAAAAAAAAGAAAAAAAAAACTACACTCCCCAAAATTCCAGCGTCTTCCTCCGATTAGTCTCAAGTGGAAAGTTATTGGTGTTTTCTAGAGCGCTTTCATATTTTTAGTGATGGTTTGACAAAGATTTTTTTTCTCGATTACTCTTAGGAGGCTCCAGTATAAAGTTATTTATGTTTTCTAATGTGCTTTCATGTTTTTAGTGATTAACAGAAGTTTTTCTTATTCCTCACGAGGCTCTAGTCAAGTGGAAGTCATTGGTGTTTACGTGAGTGCTGCGTATGTATTGTATCCTCTCCTTTGTTACAGGTGTGCGCTAGGATGTGCTTCATGACACTACGCAGGTGAGTGTATGTATACCGAGTGTGTGTGTGTGTGTGTGTGTGACGTGTTAATCCATCTTTCCAACAGCATTCCCTGACCGTTTTTTTTTTTTCTTTTTTTTTTTTTTTTTGTGGGGGGGAACTTTTTCTCCTTTCTCGTCTTTTTTTTTTTTTTAATTATCTCAAATCTAACCATTATTTTTTTGTGTTTTTTCCTCATTCTCTTATTTTCCTTTGCCATCTTTTTCTTCCTCTTTCTCCTGCCTCGTCTTTTCTCAAACAATCCAAGACATAAGCACTATTCCCTGCTTCCTTCACTTGTTTCCTTATTTTCACTTACAGTCCCATCACAGATATATATATATATATATATATATATATATATATATATATATATATATATATATATATATATATATATATATATATATATATATATATATATATATGCTTCCTCCCTCTTCGTCTCTTCCTCAACTTAACCATTAATTAGTCCTTGTTTTCTTTGTAATTTTCTTATTTTAATTTGTCATTCTATTTGTCATCTATCATTTTTATCTGCCTCTTTCTCCTGTCTCATCTTTTCTTCCACTGTCCCAAATCTAAGTACCATCCCTCGTTTCCTTCCCAGTTTTCTTATTTTCGTCTGCCTCCTCATCACCAGACCGCGCAAGGGAGGGATGTGGATGCTGGGTCTCGTCCTCCTGCTCATCATTACACTACATGACTCCTGGCAGCGGAAACTCCTTAACTCAGGCACCCCACGATCGCCAAGCGGAACACCAAGCGAAGCACCAAGAGAAACACCAAGAGAGACACCAACACCAAGCGAAACACAAACACCAAGAGAGGAAAAACCAAGAGAAAACCAAAGAAAAACACAAACACTAAGAGAAACACCAAGAGAGACCAAGGATGAGCCAGCGCCAGTCTGCAAGTGCTCTGTGTCTTCCTGGCCGGGCAACAAGATCACACCGTATCTCAGCCTCGCGGTGCCCTGGGACAACAGCACCATCTACCGGGAGCTGCAGGAACGTCACCCAAACTTGCCCCTCGAGCTTCTCACTGGCGAGGAGGACAAGAGGTGCTCGCTTTTGCCGACTGTCTTAAGGTGCGGATGACGTCTTGTTTCGTTGCTCACTGAAAGCTTTGTTTCGATTTACTTTTATTTTCCCTCTCTACCGCCATCATCGTCGTTTTTCAGCATTCATAGCACCGTAATGTAAAGATCTGAGGGATTATGAATGTAACCTATCCTACTAATATCTAGACACCCACTATTCCTTTCTGAACCAAAAATATGGAGTTTGTGAGGAGGTGCCACTGTTCACTACACGAGGAAGTTCTTGTTCAGGTTGTTTCATAGAAGCTTAACGTGTTCCCTCCCAGCAGCATCGAATGGAGGAACAGGTACTGGCAGCGAGTGAACCTTGACTCCGGCAGCTTGTTCCTCTACTCAGCCTTTTATGACCCAGAGCAAGCAGGTGTGTGTGTGTGTGTGTGTGTGTGTGTGTGTGTGTGTGTGTGTGTATTTTTTTCTTACTTTAATTTTCTGAACGTTTTTGGTAATATATTCGTGTGTGTGTGTGTGTGTGTGTGTGTGTGTGTGTGTGTGTGTGTGTGTGTGTGTGAGGCGAAGGGTATTAAGATTCTTTCTCTTTCTAATGAATCGAAGTAAATCTTAATCCTCGTGTTTTGTTTTGCTTTATTTACCTTATCAAGCAACACAGATTCTCTCTCTCTCTCTCTCTCTCTCTCTTATAAATCTGTCTGTAGGTGTATACGAGCATGTATCTACCTGCCTTTCTATCTCGTATCTCTCTGTCTCAGGCTCCGTATTCAGAAACGCTTTGCTCTCACATTACGACTGTTTTAAAAAGCCACAGAGATGAATAGCCTGATTCTCGAGAGTGTTTCTCCTTCTAATAAATGTAGAAATCTTATTAACCTGTCATTAGAAGAGTAAAAACGTCCTTAAAACCCCTTGGAAAATATTGGAGATGCGGCACAGAAGTGTTTCAGGATATGGTCCACTATCTTACGTACTACATCTACTTCTCCCTTCCAGACGGCAGGGCGTCCATCAGGCTCCTGGGTGTGTCGAGAAGCAAAGCCCCAACCCTCACCTGGTGCCACATTTGGTTTAGCCCAGACGCGCCGCCGCTACCTGTCAAAGCAACCAGCGTGGGTGAGTCCCTCGTCACGAAATCATGATAGCCTTGAAAGGAAATGGTTCGCTTAATATGAATACAAATTACCATACAAAAGGCTATTAAAATATTCTGAGAAAAGACTTAGTTTGTTGGTACTTCAGTTTTCAAAGAATAGTTTGTCTATTTTCCTTGCCTCAGATTACCTTCCACTTGTCTTCTTGCTACACTCAGACTACCTGGACTATCAGAGCAGAAACAGCGACCGCCAGATGCCGTACCTGCTGAGGTGTCCCCTGCCCCCAGACACCACCCATGCCATGCCCCTCGCTGTCTCCCTTGTGTCTGAGCCCTGTGCGCCAGCTGCCAACCTGCTCAAGGTGCCATGCTAACCCTGCTTTGCTTTCCGTGTGCTTTGCCTCTCTTTGGGTCTGTCCTGCTGTCTGGCTGTCTGAGTCTGTTTGTTTGCCTTGCTGTTTGGTTAGTTGTCTGTGTGTCTGTCTGTCTGGCTGTCTAGCTGGCTGTCTATCTGGCTGTCTGGCTGTCAGTGAGTTTTTCTGTCTGTTTGCCTTGCTGTCTAGTTAGTTGTCTGTGTGTCTAGTTGGTTGTCTGTCTGGCTGTCTGGTTGTCTGTGAGTCTTTTTGTCTGTTTGTCTTGTTGTCTGGTTAGTTGTCTGTGTGTCCAGTTGGAAGAAGGAGAGAAAGAATGAATGACCAATAAGTTACTTCCACGTCAGGTACTTGCGCAGGTAAAAGTCTAAATGTGAAACACTTATACGCCACCACTACAACCACCAGTACTTTCAAAAGACTAGTTGAAGCTACACAGATTCTTAAGATTCTATGTAGTGACAGATTAACGAGATTTCTACATTTTTAACAGGATAATCACTCTTGGAAACTTGGCTAATCATCTTTGCAGCCTTTTAAAAACATTCGTGGTGAGAGAGCAGAGCGTTTCTGAATACGGGCTACTTATTTGTGTTCTGCTACAGGTGTTGGGAGGGCGTGAACGTGGTGTGTCGGCGTACAGGAGCGGGAATGTGCCTGCCAGTCCCTCCACGTAAGTCAGCGGTGGCTCAAGTTCCCTCCTAAGGAACAAGTATGGTATCTCCTTGCCGCTGCTGACCTTGGTTGGCCTCGCTTGGTAGATACGTTAGTCTTGTGAGATGCGTTAGATCTGTTTTCGAAGGGTTCTCATGGGTGTTTTCTCTCTCTCTCTCTCTCTCTCTCTCTCTCTCTCTCTCTCTCTCTCTCTCTCTCTCTCTCTCTCTCTCTCTTCTTCTTCTTCTTCTTCTTCTTCTTCTTCTTCTTCTTATGTTAATGATGTTGTCTTTGTTAAACTATCACTAGAATAATAATCATGACCTTGGGAATATTAATGCCTTCAACTACAGTCTGTTCAAAGCAGCTGAGATAAGGCACTTAAACATTTCAGAATTCGGTCTGTGTATTACAACAACAACAAACCTTCCAGACCTCTAAGTTTTGTTATGCCTTTTTACTTTCATGATCCGCATTTTTAAGGAAAATTTAATCCTATTAGTCTTCCATTAAAAGCTGTCAGGTATAGAGAGGTGTGGTGTGTGGCTCAGACTGATGCGGTGGTGTTCCATCAGCATGGTCAGGTGTAAAGATAAGGTGTGGTGTGTGGCGCAGGCTGGTGCGGGGATGGGCGGCGGCGGTGTGCGGGCCGGCGTTGTTTTACTACCACGAGGACTTCTCGCCGCGCCTGGTGGAGTGGCTGGAGCTGCTGAGGGCGCAGGGCTTCAGCCAGGTGTTCCTCTACACTACTGATGTGCACCCAAACATCACCAAAGTGTTGCGTCACTACACTCAAGAAGGCTTCGTGCAGGTCACTGACTACACCTACCCGCCGCCCTACGTCAACGAGCCCAACCTCAGGAGGTGAGTCCCAGGGGAGGCACTGGCCGGCAGGGATGATGTAATAATGAGTCTATTGACTAACTCCTCCACACCTTAGGTTATGGGTTCTAGTGGAGCGACAGAAGATGTTTGCCCAGGAGAATGTGTACTTCACTGACTGTGTTCTGCGCCACATGCATCAGTACCGGTTCCTTGCCCATTTTGACCCGGACGAGGTGCCCATCTTACCACTCCACGACAACTTCACCCACTTTCTGGATGATCTCATTGCAAGGTGCGTGAGTCAGTGACTGAGTGAAGACACTTTTGGAAACGTCAATAACCTCCACTGAAGCCTGCTAAATATCACTACTCATGAAAACACCCTCGATAATATCATTTCTATTAGAGCCTTTTGAGCCTATCACTAGAATCATTAGATCACCTCTGTGAATCTGAATAACTTTCACTAGAGATTGCTTAACTCTCATTACACTCATGCAAACATCCTTGAAAACCGCATCCAGCCACTTTCATCGGAGATTATTACTCTTAGTACAGTCATGAAAATACCTTTAAAACCGCAGTAACTTCCACGGCAGCCCGTGAACTATCACTAGAATCATGAAGGTACCCTTGAAAATCCAATTACCGCTAGAGTCTGATATAATAATCACTAAAATTATGAAAACACCCTTGAAAATCTCACTGACGTCCACTAGCTCCTCCTAAACTATGACTATACAATCATGAAGACACCCTTCAAAAACATAACTTCCTTTAGACCCTGTTGGAAGTAGTAGAAACAGAAGAGGACCGAACCACTAAGAACATCATCACGAGTTGGTTCACATTGCTCACAGCACAAGACACAGTCCTCCAGTTGGCTTCAAACTGCGGAGATATTACTTCTACGACAATCTACAACCAAGCGAGGAGGCTTCCCGTTTGCCTTCCTACCTGTGGATCCTGCGTCATACTAAACGTCTCGCTCGCCACTTGACTCGTCTCCATACAGGCGAGGTGAAGCCCATACATGACACGGATGTCATAAGGGGCGTCTTCTCTCATGCCTCCATCTTGTGCGTATCAGGTGAGTAGCGAGTGACTGAGAGAGGAGGTAAGTGAGTAAATGAATGTGAGTGTATG
Organism: Scylla paramamosain; assembly: GCF_035594125.1. Classification (NCBI taxonomy): domain Eukaryota; kingdom Metazoa; phylum Arthropoda; class Malacostraca; order Decapoda; family Portunidae; genus Scylla; species Scylla paramamosain. The sequence continues at coordinate 13,463,906 of NC_087172.1, forward strand.
TACTACGTGGAATGACGTTAGTGGAAGTTAAGAGGAAAAAGGTGAATAGCTGCATGGGGTCTCGAGTGTTTCATATGTTAACGGTGTTCTTATGTTATTAATGTAGGAATTTTGTTCATATGTCACTCAAATCGTAAACACACCCTAAAAAAAAAAAAAAAAACTTTTCACTTCAACTAGAGCCTTTTGAATGTAGTCAAGTGCAGCGCAGAAGCGTTTCAGGACATGGTCCTTCCGACAACAAGCTGTCAATTAAGATGATCGAAAACAATCGTTGGTTTGCCGCAACAGAAAAACAGTCGTGGAAAGTCTGTAATAATATACTTAAAAAGAATAATAATACGATTTTTTTAGTTATATACCTTAAATATATTCTGATAAGCACTAGTAGTACTAGTTGTAGTAGTTGTTGTTGTATTAGTGACAACAGCAGCATTAGTAGCAGAAGTAGTGGCAACAGTAACAGTAACAAGACATAACAATAGCAGTAGTAGTAGTGACAACTGCAGCAACAGAAGTAGCAGAAGCGGTAGCGATAGTAACAGTAGCAGTAGTGGTAGTGAGAGCAGCAGCAGCAGCAGTAGGAGAAGTAAAAGCAATAACGAGACAAGTGGTGAACACCTCTTCCCACACAGGCAGATGTCACACCTCCAGCATGCATCAAGTTCCCACCGAGACGGCTTTCTACGGCCACTTCAGACTGACCTGTGACGAGGAGTGCCTGCAAAACACTCAACACGACCTAACGCTGCAAAGACACAGGGAGCAAGTAAGCGCCAGGGTAGCCAGGGTACTCAAGACTCTCCAGCTGTTGTAGTGAACGTGTAGTGCAGTGAATTGAATTCATCTAGTCAACATCACAGGTATTATTATCTTTGTACTCTCTTCCCTTCCCCTCACACTCTTTTGTAAGCCATCTCGCTGTTACTGTTTTACTGCTATGCTCGTCTTTTGGTAGCTTTCAGAACCCTATAACAATATAATTAGCATGGGCAGATAGACATAGTGAAGAGAGAATAAAAGATAAATTTTGTGTGTCTTAGGCTATACGAATATTCAGCATACTTTAGTACAAAAACAAGTGTCTAAAACTGTAGGTATTACGGGAAAAAAATAATAAAAATAAATAAATAAATAAATATATATATATATATATATATATATATATATATATATATATATATATATATATATATATATATATATATATATATATATATATATATATATATATATATATATATTATATCAGTATCAGTGAAAGAATTAATAAACTGTTGAACTTCTAACTGGCAATACGCCGTCACGTGTGAAATGTTCTGATTCGCTTTGCTCTCACACCACGTCAATTTTCAAAAGCCACAGAGATGATTTGGCAAGTTCTCAAAAGTGTTTCACCTGTTAATAATATAGAAATCATGATAATCTGTCACTAGAATCACAGAAACCCCTTAAAAACCCGCTTAACTTCAACTACATCCCTTTGAATATAGTGGAGGTGAGGCGCACAAGTGTTTCGGAATATGCTCCGGAGTACGATGCTGAACAGCCCGCCATGGAGTGTTCTCAGTCTCATAATAAACTGTAAGATCTCTCACTTATTATAACTTCAGATGGGTGGGAATGACAAGGGTTCACTCTCACGCAGCCACTGTTGACAAAAAAAAAAAGAAAATGGTGGGAATGTGCCGTGCCTACTGAGTTATCATCGCCAGGCTAAATCTACGGGTGTCACTCAGTTTGCACGATACATAGGAACTTGCAGGGATCGTGCCAATAAGAATCGTGCATAAAAAAAAATATATATATATATATATATATATATATATATATATATATATATATATATATATATATATATATATATATATATATATATATATATATATATATATATATATATAAGAACGAAAAAAATGAATAAATAAACATGGAAAAATGGGTGTTAAGGGATTTGGCTTGTTAAATTGTACTATTTCGTCTTTAAATCTATTTACGTATATGGTAAGTGAATTATACTGATCCCTAAAGTTAATCCTTGTTTATTAATCCTAACCTTAGATATAAAAGCTGTCTGGGATGAGTCTTCTCCGTATGGTTCTAGTCTTCTATTTCGTCTATCCCATTCCGTCTTACATCTTCACGCAGTCTATCTTTTCGGTCTTCCTCTCTTTCTTTTCCCCATGTACTAATTCCATTTCCATTGTCTTCTTCCCCAACGTGGTTCTCTTCCCTCCTCAGGACGCGGCTTGCCATCTCACTCTCCTCACCTGTGCCTACTTTGATACTTTTACTACACTTACTAACACTTACTTATTTCTACACCAACACCATTTAATTATCTTCACTCATCCCGCTCACGGAAACATTAGAAACTAAAGCGTAGCGGTAAACTCACCTCATCAGTACCTGTCTGAACACCGTGCCATAAACACAGTGTTATATACGGCTTAAATCACCGTTACTGCGAGACGGGAAGGTACTATATCATCCTTTCCGCCACACCACTTGGGAACACCACGTCACTCGACCACCTGCCGCCCTCGCTCGCTTCGCCACCAATCAGCCAGTCATTCCTCCAAGGATTTATGAGCTACGCTGCTCCGCCTCGCCTATTCCGGTTAACTCCTGCGTCTTCAACATTATGCTATTTACATTCAAGATTTAGATTATTTCTCTTATGTAGGCGTATTAAGGTGATCTTGATACTGTCATGTCCAAGATTTAGAATTTTCTCACTTTCTCGCACGCCTAAAGGCAGAACATTGCTGTTTCTAGTTGTGGTACAGGTAATACTCCTAATTTCTAAGCATTCTTGAAACAAACAGTACTCAACCCTTACGTCTTTCTATGTAAAACCCTATCATATGTCCCTAACGTTGTATAGTATTCGTCAGCTCGTACACAGTGCAGGCAGAAATGCAACCATTGCTTCAAAACAAGTCGTTGTCTAAACATTTCGAAGATTCTTTTAAGTGTGAAATGAACCACAACAACATCGGTGCTCCATCTGTGGCTAGGAAGATAGTGAGGAAAGAGGGGCAAGAGGACGACAGCGAGAGTAGCTTCCTTGATATGAGCTAACCAAGACATCATCATCATCTATCGGTGGCTAGAAAGATAGTGAGGAAAGAGGAGCAAGAGAACGACAGCATGAGTAGCTTCCTTGATGTAAGCTAACCAAGGCATCATCCATCCCAGCGCACCTTTCCTTGCCTCACTCGGTTCTCCATGCACGGCGGGATGAGTGTGGGTGTTGAAGTAAAGCAAAGCCAAAGTGAAATAGTGACATGCATTCTATATATCTCTTTGACCTCAAATGTTCAGGTGTTGGTTTGAGACTCGCTATTGCTTTCTATAAGGAGGCTTATTGAGTTTCTTGGATATTTCTGTGTGAGCAAAGAGTGAGTGTTTTTTTTTTTTTTTTTTTTTGTGTGTGTGTGTGTGTGTGTGTGTGTGATTTAGTGAAGTAGTAACAGCCATTCTTGATCTTCCTTCCTTGCCTCAAATGTTTAGGTGTTGGTCGGTGCCTCGGTAGTGATTGCTATGAGGAAGCTTGCCAGAAATTAAGTTCCCTAGATGCAGGTATTTATGTGGGATCAGAGGAAAGGTTAATAGGTTAATCTCTCTATGTGCTGAAGTGGAGTAGTAACAGCCATTCTTGATATTTTTTCCATTGGCCTCAAATGTTTAAATATTCGTCGGAGCCTTACTAGTGTAATTTGGTATGAGGATGTTTATTGAGCTCCTTTGACATTTCTGTAGAATCAAAGGGAAGGTTTATCTACCTCAATTATGCTTGTGGTGCCAAACAAAATTATATTTATCTCATTCTATACCAGTTCTTTTTCTTTTTTCCCCAGTCTTGCATCTCACGGTGTACTTCTCTCTCTTCCGTTGTTTCTGTAATACCGTGAGTTATCAATCAATCCGTCTATCTTTGATCTCTCTCTCTCTCTCTCTCTCTCTCTCTCTCTCTCTCTCTCTCTCTCTCTCTCTCTCTCTCTCTCTCTCTCTCTCTCTCTCTCTCTCTCTCACACACACACACACACACACACACACACACACATACAAACCATAACATGCATATTGCACCGAGCAGACTACGGCATATATAATCACTGAAGTGCTAGTTGTTGAGTTGATGGGTTGACATTAGCGGGGAGAAAAATGGGAAGCCAAGATTCATATTATTTTATATCCAGATTTATATTATTATTATTATTATTATATATGTAGAAGACAAGTTGTTGTACACATACCTATTTATGTAGTAGTATTACTATTAGTGTAATTGTAGACTTCTTTTAAAATAATAAACTAGATATCTGTGGTAATATGTCCAACTTTTATGGCCCCAGGGGCCCCGAGGCAAGTGACGCCAATGTGTGATGGTAGGCGGTGGCGGGCAGGCAGGCAGAGGTGGTGGGCTGGACTGTAGCTCCTTTTGTGGGACCATATTCAGAAACACATCTGCGCCGGTTCTTGTGACAGATTAACAAAACTTCTACATTGTGAAAAGAAGAAATGATCTTGAGAACCCTATGAAAAGAAGAAATGATCCTGAGAACCCTATGAAAAGAAGAAATGGTCTTGAGAACCCTATGAAAAGAAGAAATGGTCTTGAGAACCCGGCTAATCGTGTCTGCGACCTTGGAAAACTGTCATGGTGAGAGAGCAAAGGTTTTTGAACACGGCCATATGGGCATTGGTGTTTCCACATTTAGCAACATCTTGGAATAAGCGCCACAAAACAAAACTACTAAGGCACCACTTCTGAATTAAGGTGAGTACAGCTGACACGTTCGCCTGTGTCAACCTTACGACTGTTTACCTTTTGAGCGGGCTCTAGCGTTTTTAATTGTATATTTGAGCATTATTACTCATTTGTTTGTTTTATTACGTTATTTATTCATTGATAGATAAGGGATGGGCTGAGGTAGCGGCAGGTCTTCTCTCTCACCTGGGGGCTTTACGATATCCGGGAATGACAACCCCAGGTCCCTGTTTATCAGCCATTATCTGTTTCATCTCTCACTATTTTAAGCCAATCAAGCCAATCCTGTCACAAAACGGAGCCACATGACGAAGCTTTCATATCTGCTGTTTAAGTTTATCCGCCATTGTCTAGTTTAAGTTTTATGTATGACAAAATGGCGATCGTCTCACTCCACTGCCCTGCTATCATTAAGGCCGCCATCTTGGATATGCCTGTCCCAGCCTGTTCCAATATTATTTTTTTCTGTTTTCGAAACTTATTTATTTCGACTAGTAAGTAAGATTTTATGGTTTCTAAAAATATTTCTTTACTTTTTGAATGTTTTCCTTATGTCTGTTACGTGAAATATTTTGACTTTGACGTAGTTTATATGTAAATAAGTAGGTGGGGTTTGGCTCTTTTTTTAAATAGTCGTTTTTTCTAGATTTTTAATTTTTTTTTTATTTTAGCCCATACTTAAGTTCTTATTGCTTCTAAAAATACCTCATGATTTTTAAAGTATTTTTCACTCCTGTTAGATCAAATTCGTGGACTGTAGAATTGTTTTTAATCGTGTTAATGTTCCACCAGTGTTTTTACCTTTTCTGTCAGTGAACTGTTTATTTCTGCTTTTAATTAACTTTGAATTATTTGAAAAAAATTTTCATATTATTATTATTATTTTTTTTTTTTTTTTGTTAAGTCAAAATGAATGGACATTCCATTGGTTTTAATGGAGTCAAGATTCCAAGATTTTTCAGATTGTTTTCCTTATATATCTTTAATGTTATTAAAGCTTCAAATTTTTTTATATTCACAGTGTTAGTTAAAGTATGTGACCTGTCAGAATATGTAAAGCATTCGGATGTAGCTGCGTTTTTTCAAGGGGTAATTTTTAAGATGAAATACGTATGCATATAATTTAACGATTTTTGTGACATCAGCGGTGACGTCATCAGCTGTGACTTCGTCAGATTGGCACCTTTCTCCCATCCAGTCTCTTCGTCAATATTTATCATTATTTCCACTGTTTTTTTCGGATATTTCTAAGTGTTTTTAGATGTGGTGTGTGTGTGTGTGTGTGTGTGTGTGTGTGTGTGTGTGTGTGTTGGGGGGGGGGGAGGGGCTATCTTTCATTGTACAGGGCTTGGGGAAGGTGCACAACCGAAAGCTGTGAATTGTTTTAGTTGATTGCCTTCCTGTAAGTCAACCGCCGCCTTTCATATGGAAGCTTTTATATGCCATTGAGTTAATCCACCAAGGATCACAAGAGGTGGAAGACTCAGTGGGGAAAAAAGGCACGCACTGGCTCCATCACTTTGTGGCTCGAATTTACCCTAGCCGCCCTTTACTCTGAAACACTTCTGTATTGCAGCTCCATTACTTTCTAAAGACTAATTAAATTTACACTAGTTTTTAAGTGTGCTTTTCCGGTTCTAGTGACTGATTAACAAGGTTTCTTCTACACTCAAAAGGCTCTAGTTGAGGTGACAAGGGTTTTTAAGTGTTTTTACGATTTTAGTGAAAGATCAACAGATTTCTACATAAAAAGGTTCTAGTTGATATGGCACATGGGTTTTTAAGTGCGTTTTTGCAGTTGTAGTGACAGATTAACAAGATTTCTGCATTTAAAATGACTCTAGTTGGTGTCGCGGATTTTAAAGTGTGTATTTACGGTTCTAGTGACAGACTAACAAAACTTCTTTGTTCAAATGACTCCAATTGAAGTGACACACAAGTTTTATGGATGTTTTTATAGTTCTATTGATAGATTAGCAAGGTTTCTACACTTGAAGTGAAACGGTTTTTAGTGTTTTTATTACGGTTCTAGTGTCAGATTAACAAGATTTATGCACTCAAAAGCCTCTCACCTAAGGAAAGTATATACGAGTATGTAGAATCCTTCCTCTCACTCTTCCTATCCTTCCTTAAGCATCTCTCTTCCCGTACTCGTCTTCCCTCGAGCCTTTTTTATTATTATTGTTAGGAACGCGTATACGTAGCAGCTCTGTAGGTGAGGACATGAGCATATGTGTATCGGGTAGAATATGAATACACGTACGTGTGAGTGAACTTGTAGCTGGTTGATCGTCTCCAAGTCGATGCGCTCTAACTTTTGGGGTGGATGTACTCGCGATGCGCCCCAGTTGCGCCCTGTACTGAGTCGTTGCCCCCCAAATATCACCTAATCCTAGGTAAAAGGAGGGCGTGAAAAAAAAGATGATTATAGGATTAAAGAAGAAAACAACGAAGGACATTGATTTGAAGAGAAGTGAATTATCTTATCTTTGCAAAGGGAGTGATCGATGTAGTTCAAATATTATTCATTATTGTGGCATTAATCACGAGTTTTTGCTTCACTTCCCCTAATTTTACGTCATTCTTCATCATGACAGTTGGTAGATCAGGAAGATGAGGCGTTTCACGGAAGGGAGCGGGAGAGGAGGGCGGGGTTGAGGTTTACAACGTTTGTTATTAGATGAGGCAGAGCACCCCTCTCGAGATGGCCCTATCAGATGTAAACAGACCGCTCACTCTCCCTCTCTCTTCACTGCAAGACACCTCATATCCTGGGCATGCCACTTAACCTAGGACAGCATACTCGCCGGCGGACTACATATCACCTGTATGGAACAGTACCAGAGCAACTCCTCTCCGTAGTCGTGGTTAAAAGAAAAAAAAAAACAGTCCTGGATGTTGGATGCTGCTCTCACTCGCCTTCGCCTGGGTCACACAATACTCACCGCTTGTGGTTGGCCCATGACCCTGACCTGACCCCAGTGCAGGAATACACCGGAGATCGTAGAACAATTCCTACTGTAGTGTCTACAGTTCCACTCTCGCCTTGTCCACTACTTAGCATTGTCCTCTTCTATCACCACCTTCAACCTACCCAACCTGCTGGCGGCGGCAGGCGTCTACCCCCTTACGTAAGCTGCAGTTATATGCCTCACCTGCACTATCCTGAAGACGGGGTAGAGAGAGGGAGGGGAGAGATTTGATTTGATTTAATAGTAATACTGTAACATACCCTTGCATTACCAGCACAGCACTCCAATGTTAGTAAATTATTATGTTCTGCAATTGTTAGAGGTGGCTGCCTTTCATATAGATGGTGGACCATTATACAAGATATACCATTAATTACAAATTTCCCGGCCAGAAGTCAGGGGTCAACTGGTATGTGAGGAAAAATGGTATCAGACAGTGAGAGGCACTATTTGCAGTGTGCTGCACAAACTAATGTCATTTCTTTTTTCTCTCCAGTATGCCTCTCCAAGTGTATGCCATTGAGGTTGACATCAGAGAAACAATGAGTGACCTCTTGGCTCATGCTGGAGAAGCTTTAACTCTTGACTTGACCAACCACAGAGTGACTGTCCTTGGAGATAGGCAGGTGGGTGTTATTTTTTTTTTTCTTTCTTTCATTTATTATAGCTTAGGTAGACTTAGTCTAGCAGACAAAGCAGCTGTTTTCTATTTGTCCATTAAAACTTTCTAAAGTCATATGGAATGTGTCCCCATATCAAGTGGGTAACTGTTAAATCACTTTGATTTACTTTTCTTGTAGTTGTGTGAATAACAAGTTTGGAAAATACTAGAGATAACTTTTGAATTTCTTTCTTGTGGAGCCTACTCATTCATATAGCCTGTGTGAAGTTTGTGGGGGCAGCTGCAGCCTTGATTTATTTCTTACTACATGTCAGTTGATGGTAGGTACACCTCTGTTGGTAATTACCGAAATTTGTATTATTTAGAGGATTCATAGTTGAATTGCTTCGAAAATCACTGTTTACTTTTATTTCCTTATTTTTATGATTAATTTGATTTACCTTTTTGCCTTTCATTTTGCAAATGGTAAGTCAGAATTAAAATCATGGCTCAATATCAAGTATATTTTTAGTGATGCATAATTTTACTAACCCCCCCCCAAAAAAAAAAATTAGAGAACAATACATTGAACTCACTAAATACTCATCTGGCAGATGGATTCTCAGGACACCTTACAAGATCAGTGTGGCACCAGGACTGGCCATGTACAGGTTCAGTTTGTTATTAGATCTGATGAAGAAGGTGGAGTGTTGGACATTGTAGATGTCCTCAAGTCTAGTGAAGAAGAGGTTAATGAAGAGGAAGTTGCCAAAGGTGAGAGAGTAAGAGAGAGAGAGAGAGAATTGATTATAGGCAAGTATCATTGACTTGTCTGGTCTGTAAATCTATAAAAAAAATAATTTAAGAAATATTGAACTAAATGTTAAGAAAAAGAAGGGATAGTAAAAGGCAGATAATCAATTAAGATTTTAGAAAAGCAAGGCCATGGATCACCAGCTTACAAAGCTTTTACTCAAGTGGTAAGGCACAGAAAAGAGATGGACGAGTAATGTACTTAGACCTTTAAAAAAAAGTAATTTGACATTATTCATATGAAAAAAAAAAAACCATTTTGGAAACTGCAAAACATTTAACAGGAAGAAAATTGAGAATAAAATTAACAAGTGGGTTACAATTTTAATGTTTTTATTACACATGCCATACTTTTGTTCAATGAGGAGAGTTATTGGCTACTTCACAATTTGAGCAAGGGGGCAAACCTGAGTCTGCTGAGTGATGGGCAGGGATGCCACTACCAGCCACTGAGTGTGTGTGTGTGTGTGTGTGTTCACTTAATTGTTCTTATTTAATTGCATTTTTATAGAATTGAGTCAAGCTGGTAATGTCCTATCTTTTTAAGTAAATTTGCCATATCTATAAAATTATGAAGGTGTTTATTTGTCATACTTCAACTCATAATTACTAATTACTGCTGAACCCATTCATTCACTCAGAAGGCATACATAATACATCCCACCTGTTCAGGGAATGAAAGAAAATACATGTTATCTTCCTTCCTATTTTCTGTGATATCACCCACAGCCCATTCTCTGAACAGAAGAATACTCAGTCCAGGTCTAGAAGAGACAGACCTTCATTCTCTCAAGAAAATCCATGCAATTAGATTCAGTGTATTTTAAATTGTGTTACACTGAATTTGTTTTAAGAAAGGCTTGTGTAAATTGAGAGTCCCCTATATGTAGATCTTTGTACTGGTGCAGTATAGTGTCAGTAGTAAGAGAGAGAGACTGTCTTTTAGAGTGCAGTCTGTAACTGCACTCTGTTATTGAAACAAAAGGAAACAGAGAAGATAAAAGCAAGGTGAGCAGCAGACTGCAGCATCCTCACACTCCCCCCACTGTATGTGTTTCCCTGGGAGAGACAGCTATAGCAACTTCCTCCTTTTTTTTTAAGTGCTTGTCAGCTTATCTTTCTCCTTTCCAGTGTTCCCTCTGGGTGGCTTCCAAATATTCTACTTGTGATGTTTCCAGTGTTTCCAGTCCTTTGGATAATCATTCCCCTTTCCATACCTCATTTCCTTTATTCTTTGTGTTCTCTCCATGTGATGTTTTCTCCCACAGAGGATGCCCCGCCAGAGAGATCAAAGCCAACACGATGGGTGGTGTCAACAGAATTTCGAGGAATACAGAAGGCTCTTAAAATGCCTCGAGGTGTGTGTCAAGTGCACGAAAAGTCTAGGATTGTTGTTCAAAAGGAAGTTAGGAAGCTTTGTCAGCAACAAAAGAAAGAGGGATTTTTATCATATAGTATATTTCATGAGAGAGAGAGAGAGAGAGAGAGAGAGAGAGAGAGAGAGAGAGAGAGAGAGAGAGAGAGAGAGAGAGAGAGAGAGAGAACTAATAATCTATCCATTTACCAAACTAACACTCATGCTGAGGAGGGGCAATTCCTTATGACTAAATGAATGCATCATAGACACAAGAGCTCTGCAGTGTTGTCCACATGGTATTTAGGCCCTTAAGGCTACATCAAGTAGGTTCATTTACCACTGCTTTTCATTCACTCTTGTCACACCTCTCTCTCTCTCTCTCTCTCTCTCTCTCTCTCTCTCTCTCTCTCTCTCTCTCTCTCTCTCTCTCTCTCTCTCTCTCTCTCTCTCTCTCTCTCTCTCTCTCTCTCTCTCTCTCTCTCTCTCTCTCTCTCTCTCTCTCTCTCTCTCTCTCTCTCTCTCTCTCTCTCTCTCTCTCTCTCTCTCTCTCTCTCTCTCTCTCTCTCTCTCTCTCTCTCTCTCTCTCTCTCTCTCTCTCTCTCTCTCTCTCTCTCTCTCTCTCTCTCTCTCTCTCTCTCTCTCTCTGCTGCCTATCCATTCCATTTGCAGTTTTGACCTTAACCTCTAACTTGCATTTCTTCCTCGCCATTCACTCTTGTTGTCTATCACAATCACTTTTGTTTGTCCTCTCTTTAAACCCAAATTATCATAACACTTCTAGCTGTGTTCCATCAGCCAACTCTTTCAATAGTAGTTCTCTGTTTGTCATTATTTATTACTCTGTACTTGTTACTTTTGTCACCTTCAATCTTATCTTCCCTTCTCCTATGTTGCATGTTTCATTTCTGCACAGTGCTGGCAGTATTACTACACCCTCAAACAGCCTTTCATTTGCACTGATCTCTAGTTACTTGGATCTAAACACTCATTTCATTCCATACCACATCTATCTTGCTTCACTCATTTTTTGTCACCTCTACCTCTATTTCTCCATCCTCAACAATTCTTGAATGTAGGTATTTAAAAACCTCAAGCAAATTAACATGAATAGTAGAAAGTTAAGGCTTACTATGAAAAAGTAGAAAGTTAAGGCTTTGACTGAATGGGAAGTGAATTAAAAAGGATTGGACCTGTAAGAAAACTCATACAACTTTCCCATATAGTTTTTGACAGAATGGGAAGTGAATTAAAAAGGATTGGACCTGTAGGAAAACTCATACAACTTTCCCATATAGTGTAACTATCTAAAACAATCATGAAATACAGAAAGGTCTTGGGTTTCATCAGTTCTGGATTATGCCATATTCAAGGTTATGTCAGTCCACCAAAAAAAAAATAATAATAATAATTATTATTATTATTTCTGTACAGTATTCATAAATCCTGAAAGAAACATTTAGTGTTGCTGTCCACCACCACGTGACACTGGTGCTTTCCCATGACTTCTCTCTGTCTCGGTGTCACAGCCACTGCTGCCAAGTGGTGTGTGTTTACCCTGCTATTGTGTGTTTATATCATTCATGTGATGTACCTGATGACTTCCAGTAAAGATTGAGCACATGTTGCAAGCCTACAATTTACTTGTATAGTAAGCTGGCTGGCATTGGCACTGTGGTGGCAAAATGCAAAACTTGTGATGGCAGAGGATGCAAGATTCAAACGTGTGTGTGTGTGTGTGTGTGTGTGTGTGTGTGTGTGTGTGTGTGTGTGTGTGTGTGTGTTTTTGTCAGGAACCATCAGAGTGCAATTTATCTCTATGAAAATAAAATTGTGGGAATAATTTAAAACTACTGCCAAATTGGGATTTGCCAAACTTGACCACTTAATTTGCCACAGTACTGTACTATACAAGTATCTTTGAAAAAAACTGTCCTGGTATTATGTAATCACTATAATGATTATGCTGGTAGACCCAAGGCAGTGGACAGCAGCCCATGTACGTGTGTGGCTGGCATGGGCAAGGCAACATTTTCCTGAGGTAGCTCCACACCATCACCATCATGGTAACCTTGATGGGGCTCAGATGATGACACTCACTCCATCGCAGCTGCTGCAACATCGTGTTCTGCTGACCCATGCTGGTGACAGACCTGGTGACAGTCTCTTTGTGACCCATCGTGACTTGCTCAAGCAGACAGGTGCTGCTGGTGAGTCTTTATGTTCATATGTATGGCTATTTTATATTGTTTTAGTGCACAGCTAACATTTGATTATTAAGGTTATGGATTGTCTTTGTTTGCTCTTGTCTCCTTTAACTTTAATATTTGAAGAACCATTCCATATACAGTATAGCACTCTAGTCCTACTGTTAGTTAAGGAGTTAGCATGTAGTACCCAAGAATTACCTTGGATAGTGAATCCACAGCTGATGAGATTTAGGGAATTGTTTATAGCAAATATAAAAATTAATAAATAAATAAATAAAATGTAATATATTCTCACATATCCATGTGCACAGCAGTCTTCTCTTGACTTGGAATGATAGCAAACTTCACATAAATAAAAAGATTATTGTGAATTTTCTACCTTTCCTCCATCCACCAAGGGCATCATGCTTTTTTCCTGCCATGCATTACCTTGCTAGAATATTTTCTCAGGAAAGTCTTCTCTCATAATCTGTTGTCTGACATATAGTGACATTCTAGAAACTTTCGTTGTGGGGAAAATGTAGGGTGGGAAGAAGACTGGCCAGGATCACATTCACAGAGGGAAAGGGAGGAGGATGCATGCATCAGCTCTGCCACAGCTGCTTTGCTACAGTCTTCCTGTGTCTTCTGCTCACTTTGTGATTTCACATACCAGTATTGGGAAAAATAATGAAAATATTTTTTGATAGGATTTTAAATAATAATCATCTACACTTTTTCACAAAACTATCTTGTAAATAAAACAAACTTGAAAATAAAAGATATATGTATGTTATTGTAATATATATATATATATATATATATATATATATATATATATATATATATATATATATATATATATATATATATATATATATATATATATATATATATATATATATATATATATATATATATATATATATATATATATATATATATATATATATATATATATATATATATATATATATATATATATTATATATATATATATATATATATATATATAATATATATATATATATATATATATATATAATATATATATATATATATATATATATATATATATATATATATATATATATATATATATATATATATATATCTTTGTTCTTCATAGCTGTATGTGAACTGCCTCCAGCTCCTCAGCATTCTGTCCATCAGCAGACCAGCCAGGTAGGTACTATTGTTATTTGTGTCACAATCATTGTGTCTAGTAAGATGAATGGAAGAAAAGGACTGGGAATTCATTCTTCTATAACTTAATTTCCTTATTTATTTGTGTCTTCATCTTTATTTTTGAAGTGGGTGCTTCCCACTGGAAGTAAGAAAGATTCATGCAATATTGAAAAGGAAACCTCTCTCTCATTACAGGCCACATCAAGATCAGAGAAAATTCAGAGATCATCTCTAACATCAGCAACAGGAGTAACTGCATCAGTACCACAACCAATACAATTATGGCAGTTCCTTTTGGAACTTTTGACAGAGCCCAAGGTGAGATTCTGTATCCTTGTACATAAACCAGAAAGAGAGAGAGAGAGAGAGAGAGAGAGAGAGAATATGTACAGATGTGTAATAATAGCTTTCCCTCAGCCATTGACTGTACAATTGACGACATTGTCTCCATGTGGAAGGGAAATGGTTATTGACAAATAGCAACTTAGGAAAGTAAATAAAAAATCAGTCTCCATCTCTCCAGTTTTATGACATCCTTTTGTGGCATCTTTTCTGTTGCTAGAGCCAGTGCTTTGCAATGTTCCAATCCTATCTTCTGTGTTGGAAACTCTATGGGCAAACCTGAGAGAGGAGGGTCATGTAAAAAAGGAAAAAGATAGCCATAATGAATGGTCTTTACTATGCAATCCCCCACACTGGTGTTCTACTCCTTCCTGTGCATTTTTTGAGTGCTGCCACTCAACTATCTCCCTGTCCTGCACATCATTATTGTGTCCTTTATTAAAACAGCTTTCGTAAAGTTAGGTACTCTGAGCCATCTAAAAAAGTCAAATAGGCATACATTGGTTTCAGGTTCAGTTCTGATAAACAGTAAATCCACCACTGACAGTTCATCATTACTGTCTGTTTATTTTTATTTGATGATTTGCTCCAAAACTTTGTTGACCTCATTATTTTTTTTCCTGGTGCTTTCATTCTTGCTTACACCTTGTTGAAAGCTTTTTTATCCATAAAGGCTAGGAATACATCATCATACTTCTCTCTCTCTCTCTCTCTCTCTCTCTCTCTCTCTCTCTCTCTCTCTCTCTCTCTCTCTCTCTCTCTCTCTCTCTCTCTCTCTCTCTCTCTCTCTCTCTCTCTCTCTCTCTCTCTCTCTCTCTCTCTCTCTCTCTCTCTCTCTCTCTCTCTCTCTCTCTCTCTCTCTCAAAGAGAGAAACAATAACTATGTTATCCTTTGTCTCAGCTGGTGAAGGTCATCTCATGGTGGGGTACAGGAATTAGCGGAGAATTTCGTTTACATCAGCCTGAGGCTGTAGCTGCCCTTTGGGGTCACCGAAAGGGCCGTCCTAACATGACTTACGACAAACTTTCACGTGCTCTTAGGTGTGTATGTTCCTATTTAGTATATCCAAGATTTGACCTAATATGTTCTGCCTCAGTGTTGCCATATATCCAGTTTAGTTTTCGTTTCATGAGTATTGCTTAGTTGCATCACTATCAGAATGTTTTTACCTTTGTATGAAAAACTTGACTTAGAGAATTAATAAACCCTTTTTCACTTAATACACTGCCTTGCATGATGGCCTCAAGCTACTCAAGGTAACTTACCACCTTGTAATTTTTGCAGGTACTACTACGAAGGAGACATGATTGCCAAAGTAGCAGGAAAGAAGTTTGTTTACCGTTTTGTGTTGGACCTCAAGGTAGTTGTTGGTTATAGTGCTGCAGAACTTAAAGCACAGGTAGAAAAATGTGCTCAGAATGGGTAGCTTGCTGACATTCATTAGAAAGGTGTTGTTAAAGATTGACAGTTTAGTAACCTGTCAGTATTTTGGTGATATTGTAATTACTGACCAAATTATCAAAATATATGAAATGCTGGGGTTGTTTATTCTTATTTTGCTGGTACAGTGCTTTCTCATAATATTTATGTAGTTAAATTGGTAACATACATTTCTTAATTACATAGGTTCAGGTACATTATAGATACATTGATAGACCTACAGACTGACAATAAGAATCTGTGGTGACAGTTTTTCTACCATTGCTGTAATTGGCAAGTAAACAAGCAAATTCATTAATGACTTTGATTTATCTTGGTACTCCACAAGTTACAGATACATACTTTGACTGGTTTGTTGAATTGTACCACCCTCTTCACATGTGGGATATTATATAAATATTGTAGAATCCTATTCATTCTTATGTCACTGGGAAGGTCAGTATGGATTAATAAATCTTGATATCTGGGCCTTATTCTTACAAATTTTCACATACATGGATAATGTGTATGAATATGAGGAGCTGTGGTCAGTGGCAACAAACAGGCATAAAATAAAGGTCCACTGAAGATACCAGTTCCTAAAGAGTACAGTCAAAAGGATTATCCAAATTATGAAAAGTGTCTTGAAACCTCCCTCTTGAAAGAGTTTAAGCCATAGGTAGGTAAGAAATGCATATATTGGTAAGCAGTCAGGGAGTTTCAGAGTTTACCTGTAAGAGGAATGAAAGATTAAGAATATTGGTTAACTCTTGCCTTAGTTCTGAGGGTTGATTTGGGAGCCATGAGGTCCTGCCAGTCTCAGCCCTCCAAGCTGAAAGTGGAGTGCTCCTACATCATCACAGGAGAGGAGTTTTGTGCCACCAGCACCACTGCTTCCTGTCATTACCACCACCTCACTCCCTTGATACCTTCTTATGGTACCTCAAGAGTAGATCCCCATGCACCTGTCTAGGTTCCTGGAGCCCTACAACCCCTCTCCATCTGAGCACTGCAGTCCCACATCCTACTCAGCATTCATCCAGCACCACTCCAACTCACCAGCCCCATCTACCCTGTGCCACCCTGCCAAGACCACAGTCACACAGACCCATCCCCCAAAACCCTCTGCAGGCACAAATGAAGTAACACAGACATAGTACCTCCACCACACAAAGATTTACATGACTGGCTCTCATTGCTCAGACACCCTTGCCACAGGAGCTGCTATTTATGACCTTGGCACCAGCATAAACAGGTCGTGGAAGATTCCCAGTGAAAATAACATTGTCACTGCAGAATCTTCCTCCATCCCAGTTTCTCTTTGTTAATATTTAGCATAATTTAAGGAAGGAAAAACTTGAGGAAAAAAAAAATATATGCTAAGACAATGCATAGATTAATTTCCAGTGTTTTCCAGATATTCTTCAGGTGTAAAGATAGTAGTAGTAGTAAGAAGAGGAATGTGAACGAGGAGAGGAGGAGGAACACAGAGAGAAGGAGAGAGATCCATATTCTTTCCTATCCTCCTTCTCTGTGTGTGTGTGTGTGTGTGTGTATATATATATATATATATATATATATATATATATATATATATATATATATATATATATATATATATATATATATATATATATATATATATATATATATATATATATATATATATATATATATATTTTTTTTCTGTAGCTAAATATTTTATACTCTCCAATTCCTAGAGAGAGGTTGGCAGGCTCTTCTCTTCTTAGCTGTTATATTTCTATGTACAACAATAAATTAATGTACCAATCCATCAATTTGAGACCCCATAATGCAAGGAAATAAATGAAATAAAAATGAAACCTATAAAAATTAGAAAGCTTCCTTAAAATAGCAAAACAAAACACCAAAGCAAATATAAGACATTACAAAATAAGTGAAAATGGGCCTGAAACACTGGAAAAAATATGAGATCCCGTTAAAAACAAGAATCATCATCATCATCATAATCACTTAGACCCAGCTGATTCCACGCGAATTTCTTGCACTAAAAATCATCAAAAAAACACAAGAAAAACAATAGAACCTAGGGAAGACACATCAACAAGGTGAGCCGTGCGTGCACTGAGCATGTGTGGGATGAGTGAGGTGTACTTGTGTGCACATATTGGGTATGCTCTGTTTGAGAACTTAGAAAGCTATGCCCCTCTTACAGGGTGGAGACATGTCAGGCCCTGGGTTCATCTGTATTGGGTTAGGGCTTCCCGTCCCGTGACGGAAGGTTTGCCTTAAATTCGATGACTTCCGAAGACCTGTCTCAAAGAAATCCATTGTCTTTCACACGTGATGGGTTCCTGCTGTCGCTGTGAAATAGTTTGGAAGTTACAGTTTCAACATGAGATTTCTTAAGGACCCCGTGTAGAGACGCCACCTTGAGCAGCTGCAGCTCCAGCATCATTCATCCAAGGTGGACTTGGAGCCTTGGGCCTCACCCACATTTGCCGAATGTGATGGACCATCCAATAGAGATAGAGACTGCCCACAAAGCCAAGGCCGAGCAGGATGCATATTTCAAGCTGAGGAGGCGAGTAAGTTTGCAGTATTGGAGGAATATGAACCAAACCAATCAAAGAGGTAACCAAAGCCCTGCAAGATGTTGTGTTTGTAACCTCGACGGTGTACCTCATGCTCGTTGGGAAGGTTTAATGATCTTGTGTAACATTTACTATTGTTATATATGTATGGGTTGTACCTCACATGTATTGGGCTCATTCTGTGGTTAATGTTTCACATGGTTTAGTAGGCTCTGAATAAAAGAGTTCAGGACTTCTCAAGTGTGTTGTATTGAGGGTAATAAATGCACCTTCATGAAACCCAGGCAGTCACTTGCACAATCCTGACCCCTCTGCACCTGTAAATAATTACCTGTGAGTGATAATTTAGGTGCTGTTGCTCAGCACTCACTGCTGTACTCTGTTAGCACCTTTTAGAATCCCTGAACTACTGCAAGTCTTTTATTTATAGCCTTTTATCTTCTGCATTTTTCACAAATATTTTGTAAGTTTCAAGGCAATATTGATAATTCTAATATGATCTTGTAAATACTGTGTATATACATCTCTTGTAGTGCCTCAGTTGTATGTAGTCTCAGCATATTTAATTATTTCAGGTGCTGAAGGTCATCATGGGTGCCTGGGGGTCAGACTTTGCTGCCTTGGATTTCAACTTTGCTTCTGATGCTCCAGTGGTGTGCCCTTTGTGCCCCAAGAGCTTCACAGTGACCCAGGACTGCAAATTTCTCTTGCAGCATCTTCTGGAAGCTCACCACCTCATCATTGGGGAGGTGGAGCAGGTGGCTGATCTCAGACAGTGAGCCATATTAGTCTCTTATTAAGTCAGTTGGATGATCATGTTCACATATTTACCTTACGAGCATTACATTCTTCATTTATTCATGCTCAGTGTGTGAAATTATTTATAATTTTTAAACAGTTTCACTTAAAGGAGGAAGATGAAGTGTTTTAATTGCATGCAAGACTTCCTCCTCAACTATCAGTGAATAACATGTAGGATGGACTTGGTAATGGAACCCCTGGTGCTCCAGATACATCCTGTACTGGGGAAAGCTGCATCACCTGAAGTTGCAGGACTACTGTGTGGTATTCAGCACATCCAGTGAACCTGGTGTTCCTGCTGTTGATTCTTCTCCAGCCGACACTTATTACCTCCTCTGTGACAAGTTACCTGAGGACTTCAAGTTGAGGCGCTCATTAATGCAAATGAAACTGGTAAAGGCTTCCGCTCACTCAGAAAGGAACACTTTTATGGCTTTCAGCTATTTATGTTTCTACATTATGTATGTGACACCAAAGTTTTATGATTTCTGTGGAAAGCTAGGAATTATTTTAATGACAAATCAGTTCCTTTGTATCCCAATTCTGTGAAATCTTTTGACCCCTAAAAAGGTTTTATGACTGAATTACATGTTGATTTAGAAAGTTGTTGCAGAAACATGTGGTGGAACAAAAGGAGAAGGAACGTCAAGATGTGAACTTTTCTCGCCAGTGTATTTACTGCAGTGAGATAGTGACAGGGGGTGTAACCAACTGTTTCCAGCACTTGACTCACCAACACAGCTTTTTCCTAGGCAATCCTGACAACATAGTGTTTGGGGCTCAGCTCTTGGATATTCTTCATGAAAAATTGAGAAAGTATGTCAGAATCTATTTTACTTTTTTTTACAATTCTGGTGTGTGTGTGTGTGAAGTGTATACACACATGTGCACTTTGTTTAGACTACCCATATTTGCAAGGGCAAGAGCTTTATATATATGTAGATATCTTTTGCTTTGTGAATCTTGGAATTTTTATTTCCCTCTCAGACTGCTTCTAAATGGCATGACCATTATATAGTCAATGGCTCAACCTTTCTGTACACCTACATTCAAAACTTGCTTTTCATTTTTGTTTTGATGTCATTGTCCCATGTGCAGTCTTCCCAACCAACAGATGATTCCATTTCCATTTACTTTATCTCACTTACAAATTCTAGCAAATTTATCTTCATGCTTTCTTTTCATATATGTAGACAATATTAGCACTGTCATGTATGTTTCATCATTCCATCACTTTACCATTTCAAGCAGATGTTTTAGATTTATTTTTGTATGGTGATACATTTCAGATTTTTTCTGTGT
The DNA here is from genome assembly GCF_035594125.1 of Scylla paramamosain. Classification (NCBI taxonomy): domain Eukaryota; kingdom Metazoa; phylum Arthropoda; class Malacostraca; order Decapoda; family Portunidae; genus Scylla; species Scylla paramamosain. Next base: position 13,484,241 of record NC_087172.1, read on the forward strand.
GCTTCTACTCTATCTTTTAAACTATAGTGTTATTACACTAGATGAAATCTGTAACTTGTGTTTTCTCAAAAATACCTCAAAATGAGTTTAGTAAGAGGTTGCTTATATTGACTTATATTGATAACTTACAGTACTTTCACAGTATGAACCTGCAGACATACTCAGCAAATTTTCATGGGAGCACAGTCTGCCTTGAGAGTCCATTCTGTGAACTATATTTTCTCTACTATTTGTGCACAAGATTTGTACTATATTTGTACACAAAATGCAATTCACAATCACATATATGCATGCTTTCTTGTCTTTTAGATCACTTTTAATATTTTGCCATTACTATTCATTTCAGAACCTGTGAAACATTATTTTTTCCAAATATCTTGTAAACAAACTGCTAGATCAATATGACATTTTAGCACAACTTGTTTGACACCTCCTAATCAATGGCACTACTCGTACAGTGCATTCCCATTAAGGAGTTTACTCTTTGCTTTGAAAGTGAGTCTGGAAAGAGCTGAGTAGGCCTTTGAACAGGGGAAGTTTTTATGTGACATACTCGTATGTGTGAAATATATCACTCCAACACCTCTCCCTCCCCTTTACGTGTCACTACTATGTCCTAATGTCTACTTGGCTCTTGCCAGCCTCACTGTCAAAGCTAAGAGTAAGCTCCTTAATGAAACACTTAGCAATGCACTGTAGTGCCACCAATGATGGGACGGTGTCAAGTGATATGTAACAAAATGTTATGTTGATTTAACTGTTTGTTTACATAGTATTTGTGGAAAACAATGCCTCATAGGATATGAAATGGATAGTAGGCTATATTATAAGTTGAGCTGCATTTGGGAAGAAATGACTACCACTTACAAGCATCTGAATGAAGTTAAGGCTCAAAAATAGCCTGACTAAATGTAGTTTAGATCAGGCTAGAAAATATGTAACAAATTCTTTTTCCTTTCATGTGTTTTCTTGTAGATTTCTTTTTGTTTCAGTTTGCAGTGTTTGTGTTGTGAGAAAATCTTTAAGACACACAAAATGCTGCGAGAACACATGAGGAAGCAACAGCACCGTTGCCTCAACCCTAAAAACAAAGTTTATGACAAATTTTACCTCCGAAACTACTTGAGGGTAATGTAATGAGTTTGTTTTCCTTGTTTTGTAATGATATGCCTTTAATGTCATCTTCTGAAAAGAAAAGTTTATCATGTTCTGCACATAGAGAAGCCGCATCTGTCCTTAGTCTTGTGTATTATTGTTTCCAAAAGATTTGTACCTAAATGGAGTGTGATTTAAAAAACAAACTCATTTTGTTCATTATTTTTAACAATATGCTGTAGTAGAGGTGCATAGTAAATCCCTATGTAAGTGACTCTGTCACTTACTTAGGAATTATTTCTGGTATGTTGGATGTGTGAATTTTACATCTGGCAGAAAAATATTTTTCATTTGGATATATTACATAACTGATCCATGCTAATTGTGGTTGGTGAGGGTCAGTCCCATCCTCCTCTGGAGGTCTAAAACCCCAAGATATGAAGGAATATCTGTGGGTGGGTGTGTGTGTGTGTGTGTGTGTGTGTGTGTGTGTGTGTGTGTGTGTGTGTGTGTGTGTGTGTGTGTGTGTGTGTGTGTGTGCGCGCGCCTTGCTTTGACTACACCTTTCCATGGAGAATGTTGGCCTGGTATATAGATATATCACTATAACAACTAGTACTATTGTTGTTACTGTTGATGTCTGTAAGCTAAAACAGATAGAGATAAAAAGATGATCAGCTGGATGTGTAGCACTCACTATCTTACATTTCTTACTTTATGTTAGAGACTGTGGTGTATCAAATAGCTTGGTAGGTGTTAATAGGTCTGCTTCTCTTTGTTCTTCCTTTGTTTTATATTGCTGAGCATTAGACCCAAGACTGTGAATGAAAGTTGAGTTCACTAATTTGGTGATGAGAATTATCTATGTATTGAGAGAATGGTGGAGCGATTGGGTGGAAATAGAGATTTAAAAAAAAAATAAATAAAAAAAAAATAGTTTAAGAACCAAACATTATTGATAGACCTAAGAAGACTTGTATTGAAATGTCCTAGAGCAGTGGCTCTCAAGCTTTTCATGAGTGACCCTGTTTGGAACTTTTCAACCCTTCACAACCAACAGTAAAGAAAATGTATGGTGGTATACATATAAACTTTCTTTTCAAAAGAAATTAAATATGTTATCTATTTTTATCTTAACTAAGGTAATGTGATAATGGACAAAGAGCTCTAAATACACATAATCACCAACTAACTGGCCAGCTGTCTTTTTGGATGGCAGGCCCAGGCCGTGCTCTCACCAGTTCAACGTACACATTTGATGCACGAGTCATTCCTGTCAGAACCATTAGTCATTCCTGTCAGAACCATTACTAGGTGAGCTCCAGGGTAAGGGAAGAGAAGAGGGGATGAACAAGCATTATGCAATTTATATCTGACTGGAATGCAAAAAAAAATTAAAAATGCACATAAAAATTATTTGTCTTGCGACCCAAGTTGGGTCACGATCCACTTTGAGAACCACTGGCCTGGAGGACTTCAGAGATATAGATTTGTGCTAGAGACTGCATTATAGTTAACTTCACTGTGATTTCAAGTTCAATATGTTAGTAGCTTTTCAAAATGATGATGACAATGAGCAGACTGCAGGAATTTAAAAGACTTTATGTTCCTCTAGCCAGGAATGCCTTGGGAGGAGACGAAACGGAATCTGGATGAAGAGAGTGACACAGAAAGTCTGAGTGAGGATGGTGGCCACGCTGTGAAGTTTCAGGAAGAGCCAGAATGGACTGACTGGCTGGAAGTCAATATTCACCCCACCACCTGCCTCTTCTGCTCCTTCACCACTACAAAGGTTACTTTCTCACTCTCAGTTGGATATCATCATTAGTCTGAATGGAGAGGAGTGTGACATTAGACCTACCTATCTTTACATACTAGTCTGGGATGGCAGAGACATATCTTATCTTTTATGGAAACGAAAATAGATAATTAATATAAGCAAATTTGTATTAAAACTTAAAAACATGAGTGATAAGTACAACTTCTGCAGGAAAGAAAATATAAAAAATATCAGTGAATACTTCTAAGAGTGCTTGGTCTGTCTCAGTTTCTCACAACAATATAGTAGATTGTATGGACTAGTGTGCCATGTAGTTTTCATGGATAGGCATACACTACATGTGACTGTAAAGTTGGTGTGCCTTCAAAGTCCAAGATATATCATTAGTGTGCCACTAAGCAATAAAGTTTGAGAATCTCTGATCTAGTGTAACACAGCATTACCATTTTAATTTATCAATTTCTTGCTCAGGTTCCTGCAGGTCTGTTCAGCCACATGAAGGTTCACCACAACTTTGACTTCCAGCAGATCACACACAACTTCAACTTTTATCAGAAAGTAAAAGTTGTCAACTACATCCGATGTTGTGTAAGTATGACTAGAAAAATTAATGTAAATTTATGTAATTTGAGGAATAAAAGTAATCATTTCTTTCCAGTTCTTGAGTTTGGAGATGATTAGAGAAGCTGATGATCCAGAAAATCAAGGAAAAGTAATGGCATGAAGGAGGGTGAAGAAAGGATATATGAGTGGCTACTGATGACGAGATCAAGTACCAGTCATCCCAAAATGGAATTGATCGTTTAATCTTTTCTCACAACGTTACTGATATCCTAGAAGCAACAGTAATGCGAGCAGAGTTGTATTGTGTGTGCTGCTAATATAAATTACAGTGTACATCTTGTCAATTATGCTGTTGCTGTCTTTGTCTCCTTTGGTAAATATCAGGTCTTTATATAAATATAGGTTGAGCTTAGTTCTTATGTGAAACATACACGAGTATAACCTTTCATTACCCAAAGTTTATTATGCACATGAGAAAGTTACATAATTCAAAATGTAAAAATTAGCATTGGGATTTGCTTGACACATTTTAATATGTGGCTCAGACTTCTCTTTCCTACCAATTGAGACAAAGATGTTAGCAGTATGGCTCAAAAGTTATACATTACTATAATCTAAGAATTTTAGCAGCATGCATAATACAGCTATGCTTACATTAGTGTTGTTTTTAGGATAGGAAAATTATGGAATTGATTACTCTATCAACTTTAGTTTTGGATAATACTTGCTTAATCTCTCATGGCAGTTAACCACTTGTGTGGACTAGATAGTTTGGCCACATTGGAAGATGAAAAGTTAAGTGTTTGTAAAGAAGATGTATATTAGTGAAATAGAATGCCCTTATAGGAAAGAAAGGCCATTTGGAAAGAGAATTATGAGATAAAGAAGTATATGTTAAAGAGTTACCAGCAAAGGGGGATTTGAGCAAGCAAGGAGGTAGTGTCTGGATGGAGAGGTGGAGGCTCCTCTGCTATAGCCACACCCTTTGGGGACATGCATATAGGGAGTGAGGCATGAAAGAGAATAGGATACTACATATAAAATTGACGCCATATAATTCCTTACCAGATGTTGGAGTTGCAGTGTTTGCAATGCCAGAGTGTGTTTGCCTCCTGTGAGGCCTTGCAGGAGCACATAAGTGACTATACACACTGCAGACTTCCTAATCCACTTGTTTGGGACTTACCACAGTAAGTCTCCAGTTCAAATCTGTATCTTGAAAACTCATCAGACAATTCCAAGCTAACAATTTTTGTCATGCAAATTCACATTTCTGTTATTTTTCATCATGAATTAAACATTTTTCTATTGCTAGTTACTGTAAGTATTATTTGCTTTGTTCCAAACAATTATTTAATACCTAAATTTGATATATGTAGTAGCTTTCCATGTCATGAATCTATAATGCTGTTGTTTCCAACCCTGAAGGTACCACATCCCAGTGTGTGACAATGATGGTCTGTTGCAACACCTGGAGGATGGTGAGATGGATGAGCCACAAGGCTCCTTAACAAGTGTGGCTGACCAGGCAAGGTTCTTGTGGTATGATTATATCTCTGTCCTCCTAAAAGCTTTTTTTTATGAAGCTTATGTTCAGTACAGTCCAATCTCATATCCACACCTTTAAAGAAAACACAAGGTAATTGTTTTTGTTTCACAGGTGGTCTACCCTGAAGACTTACAGCCACTCAATGACTCCATCCTACACAATTCTTCTCTGCGAGAGGAGCTCACACAGACTGAGGACAAGGAAGTTGATCTGGTGGTGACATGTTTGTTCTGTTGCTATACAGTACCTGGGGAGCATGCCCATCTGCTCATGTATGCACACATGAGCACCTTACATTGCTTTGACTTCCCAGAGGTGGTGAGCGGCCTGTCCTACTACACGCAGGTGAAGCTGATCAACTACATGAGGAGAAAGGTAAATAATATGCATTTATTCTATTCCTCTACTAAAGCTTTAGACAACTGTTTTTTTTTAAGCTAGTTCAATAAAATGTGCTTAGTAATTGTTTATGATTTTTAATGGATTTAATTGTCAATAGGGGCATTCACAGTGACCTGAGTTGCCAGTGGTCACTGGCTATTGTAATGCAGAACTCAGTATACACTCCCACAGTTCTCTGGACCTGCACATTCTAAATTCACCTCTTGTGATACACCTTGATGCTACAAAACAATTGCAAGTGATTATATTAACAATATCCACAGGATCTGGTGATGCACACTCTACTGAAGTTATTATAAGCTAAACACTCACAACTAAGCTTTCATTGCTTTCACACTTATTTCTAGTCTCCTGCTACATATTTAGTTTGAAACAATTTTCCACTGGCTTCTACTGGGAATGATATTTTATCTGGCAAATCCCAAAAAGAATTGAGCAATTGTTATTTGTGCTGCAGGGATATTTTTGACAGCTGAAACTGTGTCAAGACAAAAGGACTGGCCACTGTCAGACACAATGACTTCAAAACATCAAAAAACCCAAGGCAGGAGATTAGAGTTTGCAGTGCTGTTGTAAAACCTCACTCAAAACATGTGCTGTTGTTATTTACACGAACATGTCCAAGATGAGTTGTGTTTCTAACGAGGAAAGCAGCAAGTTAGAGAAGACATTAGAAGACGCAATGTCATCAGACAAGCAGTAATTTAGGGGAGACGTTGGAAGACACAATGTCAACAGGCAATCTTCTCCAGTATCCTGCTAAGATTTGGCATCAAAACATGGTTATTTCTTTCATATGTGCCAGAATTTGTAATGTTTTATGTTAATTGTATAACTTAAATGGATATGGTAAGCTTATATAAAGAAATAATTGCATTTGTTTTAAAGTGACAATAATTCCAAATCCAAGAAAATGTCTAGTATTTAGCTCATTTTGCCATATTTCTTGCTTTTCACTTGGCTTAAAATGTTCTTAATATTGTATTAGTTTGATAACACACAAATAACATTAAGATTTATTTCAAATTAGTGATTCTTTTGTATAAAATTAAGTTTGCTGGTGAATCTGGCACATTTTCTAGACCATTATGAATGTTCCAGTTTCATAATATTTGTCTTCAAAGTTACATACTTTGTAAGGGATGGACATTGTTCCATTTCATTAATTTTTTTTTATTCCATTGCCCTTGTTATGTTTTAGTTAATTGTTTTAGAAACATTTGAAAAAGGTGTGGCATTAGAAACATACTTGTTTGTAAAGAGTAGTTCTTTGAAGATGTATCTTATGAAAAGAATATTGTTCTTTCAGCATTTAGTGTAAGAATTATTCTTTTCATTCTTTTTAATCTTTAGCATTATGTCTCTCCCTCTTCCATTTCTCCATGCAGACGGCCCAGAAGGAATGCCATGTGTGCAGTCAGGTATTCCAAGATCGAGGAGCCTTGGAGGAGCACCGAGTCTTGGCCAGCCATACATCCCTGCCTCCTAGTCATCTCTTTCAAGATCAGAGGTGAGACCTTCTGTTCGTGTACTTACCATGTGTCATGTTTATCAATTAATAATTATAGAGATTCTGGCAAAAATGTTATTGTTAAAATTTCTCTGAATATTATCCATGTTTTTCCCCATATTTTAATAAACCATGCAGCCAATACTGTGTGTACTCATTGATTCATAAGGATTCAAATGTATGTGAACTATTTTCAGTACAAGTTCTTCACTGAAATTATTTTAGCCACTGATTTCTGTTTTGGTTAGCCAACTTTATTTTATTCATTTGTATATGTTTACTTTTTAATTATAATTATTTGTTTATTTATTAATTTATTTTTATTTATTATTATTATTATTATTATTATTATTATTATTATTATTATTATTATTATTTACTTTTAGATAGGCCATAGAAAAAGAGTGTAATAATATTATGTAGATTTTTTTTTATGTAGGAAGGACACTGGCCAAGGGCAACAAAAATTAATGCTTTCCATACAACTGTATCAATTTGTGTGTTTTTAAGTTGCCTTTGCCATATTCAGCTGGCTGAAACCCATATTGGAAGGGGACGGCCTGTTGCAGAGACTGAGGGAGGATGGGGACTCAGATGATGAGGATCCAAGTGTGCCAGACTCATCAAGGGAAGAGGCAAGTGTTATCCTTTGTTAAAAAATAAATATTCTTTAAAAATAATAAAAATAATAATCATTTGAAAAATTTAAAACTGTCATAATGCTATGAAATTTAATGTAAATTGAATGGCTTTCAGAAGAGTTAAAAATTTTCTGTTTTTACATTTCTTTTCATCACTGATATTTGTCACTTAAGCTTGTATAATATTCCTTTCTTAACTGCATGTGATTTGTTGTCGCAGTTATTATTGTTTATGAAGATCTTCAAGATATATATATATATATATATATATATATATATATATATATATATATATATACACACACACACACACACACACACGCACACACACAATAATTATGATTGACATACAACCATATCAACTTAAAACTGGTCAGTCATAACATAACTCTATCCTTAGTCAACAAATAACTATAATTAGAGGAGTTTGATGAGCAATAAACAGGACAGATAAATTTAGTCTGAGCACTCACAGTACACCTGATACCGGATACTTGGTTAGTTAACATTTATGATAATTTATGCTGGTTTCGTGTCCAAAGAACGCTCTGTTTTAGAACATTTACTGGAGCCTGTGTCCATCAACCCTTGCAAATTTGCAGATACAATGGGAGGAGTATATTAAATAATAAAATACCTAACTTAGATAAATGCAGATGTAATTAGCATGTGTAAGTGTATTGTTTAGAGCTGGGTAAAATTATTCAAGGGCATTATTGGGGTCAACATCAGGCTCATGCTTCTTATCTTCTAGAAAAATAATTAAATGTTTTGAGAAGACAAACAGTTATCTGCTATTTTGCCATTAACTTATTACGGTACCCCACAAGTTTCACAGCATTAGAGTTTTGCTATCTTCAAGTTTTGTGCCGAGTCCTAAATTCTTACCATTCTGACTTTCATCCATTATTTCCTCAAGTTTTGCACTTTAGTTGTGTATAGGTCACACATTCCTGCCATGGGCATCACAGATAGTAAAAATAAATACATACATATTTCTGTGTACAGTTCACATACCTGAACATAAATATTCTTGTGGATAAATCACCTGTTAGCCACAACACTAGTCACTCCCACTTGCATGCAATAGAGGAGGAGAGGAAGGATGGGAATGGTGCCACCACATTACAAAAGAAAAAAAAAACATGAGGGTGTCTCATTACTGTAGCAGATGTGAGGGCAAAAGATACACATTCACACAGTTTAAGATGCAATGGCACTGTACTGCATATTCATGCCAGATGTGAGGACAAAACACACACTTTCACATAGCTTGAGATGGCTATGATACTGACTGCCACATCACATCAGATGCTAGGATAAAACACACTGAGTTTTAGATGCAACAGCACTGCACCACTACATCACACTGGATGTGGTGCACACACACACACACACACACACACACACACAGTTTTCAGTATGGTGCTGCTGCACAGCCTCACTGCGACATCATGCTGAATGGGAGGCCAAAACAAACTTGAACAGGTCTAGGCTGTCTGGCTGGTTTTCAGTGTTTTCAATACCAGGGGTTTCATAATCCTTAATTTAGTGCTATGCCTTGGAAAGAAAGCAAGCACAAAACTCAATAGGGTACTGTACTTGCCATATCAACACACATGTTGTCATAAAGCACAGAAATCCATAGTTATGGTGTAAATTCTGGCAACAAATTAAGCAAACAGTACACCACCACTATGAAAATTCTCTCTTTGTAGGTTATGTTTGGGGAGGATGTAGAACTTCCACAATTGACCAGCCAGCTCCAGGCTATCACTCTGGAACTGCTCAAGAATGATGACTCCTGACACTCCTGTACCTCATGCTAATGGTAACAGCCTTGAAGAAAATAATTTCTATATTTACTTGCTGTTTTCATATCATAGTTGTGTTCTCTGAGTGAATTATAGTAACTGTCCTCAAGTGGATCACAAAAAATTATAAAGAAGTATAAAATAAATAGTTTATTATATTTGTCTTATTGACATCACTTTTTGTATCTTAATCAGCATACTCAGAAAAGTGACTGTACAAATCTGCAGTAAGTAAATTTGTCTAACAAATATCTACAAATCACACCTCAGCCTTGCTTGCCAGCTTCCTTCCAGGTGTTGATCTCTCCTTCAAACTGGATAGGCTCCACCAATACCTTGTTGCTGTAGGGCATTGGTCCAAGCACAGCCTTCACATCATCATAGTTCAAGGTCTCCTTCTGCAGCAGTGCTTCCGCTAGCTATGGAGTGATAAATAAAACAGTGGCATGCATGTTTTGCAAACACAAAATTTAGCAATTTCAGAAGTTACACAACATCCTTACCAATTTCAATTTATCCATATTTGACTGTAGAACTTCTTCAGTCTTCTTGTAGGCTGAAAATATAAGGCTAGAGACTTCTTTCTCCATGACTGCTTCTAGATTGTCAGAATATGGCCGCACCCCAAACTCTCTGCTCTCTTCCTCAGGATACGACACCAGACCAACAGCATCGCTAAATCCAAATGTACGAACCTGAAAATAAACATGGAGTATATACCAAGAAAAGGTGATCAAAATCAGTATTGAATTTTTACTTATAAACTGGCTATATCTCCTTTTGTATATTTTCATGTTAATTAATTTTAACGAACTGATATTTCACTCTCCAACAGAAAATTCTTAGTAAGGAAAGTGTCAAAACTCACCAGTAAATCCTGACCACACAAATCATGGCGACATCACACATTTTGTTCATGTATTTCACTTAATACTTAGTGTGCCTTTAGAAGAAGGAAGCTGGACAGGTGTGTAAACAGTATTTGTCAATAATTTGAGAGACACATGCATTCCTAATTTGAAAGGAGAGCATTAAATCCTTATCTGGGAGCCAATACAAAGGGGACTCTAAAGAGAAAAATAGCCAAGTTCTAACAGTACTGCTTCAGTAAAGCAAGCTGAAATAATCCATTAAAAAATTATGATGAAATACTCCAATATCAAACTATGATGAAATCCTATACGGCAAATATCATTGCAACGTTTCTATATGATGTTAACACATGTCAAAAGATTTTGTAACAATATTACCATAGCATAAGCCATCTTGGTGACTTTTTCCAGGTCATTCTGAGCTCCTGTGGTGACTCTGTTGAACACCAGAGACTCAGCCACACGACCTCCAAGAGCCATACACATCTTTTCAAACAGCTGAAAACAAATTTATATTTTGAATAATAAATATATATATATATATATATATATATATATATATATATATATATATATATATATATATATATATATATATATATATATATATATATATATATATATAAAGCTCAAAAACACAAAAATGTAGTTACATTTGAGTTGCATATCCATTACCCATATGCTGGAGTGTAATCATTGTACATCTAACAGCAGCTCCTGTGTCATAGGAATTTGCCTGTATGTGGGGAAGTTGTCTTATGGGAACCCAGGCCAACATTCCTTGGTGGTACATTGCCAGGCAGGAGGGTGACAGTGGAGTTTTAAGCTGGTAATTTGCTGTACTGGTCACCTCAAGATCAGCTGCCACACATATCACTGACACTCCCTGCTGCAGCTGTACCAAGACACGACCTTTTTCTCCCATTTTCAGCTTATGGCGACCCATGGTAAAGCCCAGCAGCAAAACTGTAAGCATCCAAAATCAAGCAACAGCAAGCCACACAAAGCCTGATGGAAATCAGTTACAGATGTTGCTTCCATGGAAGCTGGACCAGCACTGTTGTGGGAGGCATTTGAACAACTACGCAATTGTCTCAGCTGCTGTCAGATGTACAATGATCGCACTCCAGCACACAGGTAGTGGATATGCAACTCGAATATATCCACATTTTTCCATGTGTACTTATCATCAGCGTTTTTGCTGTATACATTTCATTTGCAGAGTATATATATATATATATATATATATATATATATATATATATATATATATATATATATATATATATATATATATATATAAAATGGTGTGACTTGAGTTTCTGCAAACACTGAAAGAGGTGAAAATGTGTAATTCTAGGTAGAAAATTTTCTATACACATGCATTTTAAGGCTTTATTTGCCCATCAGAGATGTTGAAAATGTATGGGATTTGCAGATATGCTCTGCGTGTGGCTATGAGGTGACGGACAGACGGTTGCACTGTCACAGCCTTGGATGTGCCACCTGGTCAAATTACGAATGGTTTAATCTTATTTTTCTGCAAGCTGTATCTTATAACAAGACAAATGGTATTAAAAAGCATGTAATTTACCAATAAGCATTACATGAAAACATTATTGCAGTGATTAAAAGTACTCCTGTAAAATGCTGCATGGCATCATCACTCAGCTGTTTGCATTATATATATATATATATATATATATATATATATATATATATATATATATATATATATATATATATATATATATATATATATATATATTATTATTATTATTATGTAAGAAATGCACTGGCCTAGGGCAAGAAAATAGAAAAAAAAAATAGAATCACTGAGATGCCAGTCCTTAAAGAAAAAAGCCAGAGTGATAATCAAATATTGGAGGACAAGTGTCTTGGAAACTCCCTGCAGAAAAGCTGAAGTCCAAAGAAGGGGAAAATACACAAAGAGACAATGAGTTTTCAGAGTTTACCAAATTAAGGGATGAAATATTGACAATACTGGTTAATTCTTGCATTAGAGAGGTGGACAGAACAGAGATGAAGCGAAATGGAAAGTCTTGTGCAGTGAGGCCAATGAAGGAAGGAGGTATCCAGTTAGCAAGATCAGAGGAGCAGAGCAGTAAGCATTAAAATAGCAGTAAAAGATAGCAAGAGATACACCACTGCAGCAAAGAAAGAGACTGAAGACAGTCAATCAGAGAAAAAGAGTTAAGACAAATGCTTTTGATTCCACCCTATACAGAAGAGTGGTATGAGTGAACTCCCTATATACATGAAGTATACTCCATACATGGACAGACAAGGCCCCTATACAATGTTAGCGATTCTCCAAGATTAATCACACTAGTAATTCAAACTCAATTTTATGAATCACACTATCACCATTATCAAGAAAATTACATTACAATATTATGTTCCTTACCTCATGCTGAGTGAAGAGTTTTTGATCCTTGGGCACATACTGAGCAAAACCAAGAGCTTGGCTGGTTCTTGGCACTATGGTAACCTTGAGGAGGGCATCTGTATGCTCCATGAGCCATCCTATCAGGGCATGACCTGACTCATGGTAAGCTACAACCCGCCTCTCTTCTGGAGACAGAGCCTGTTATGACAGAAAGCAAGGTAAGAAATGCATCTCCATATACGATGGATTTCAAGGTTATTTGCACTTAAAACAATTCTCAGTTTTCTGTAAGATATTGATTTCTCTGCTTAACTGGATGGAATAATTCATACTATTTCTCACCTGTGATCTCTTCTCCGTGCCACCAACCACCCGTTCCACTGCATACTCCAAATCCAGAGCTGACACAACTTTCTTACCATACCTAGCAGCATGCAGGGCAGCCTCATTCACAACATTGGCTATGTCAGCACCTGTAGGCAAGAAAGCAAAGAGCCAGCATTACCTCTTTATTTTCTTTCTTCACATGGTGGTACACCATGAACATCTAAAGATACTATTTCCACCCTGTGTCATATTACAAAAAACTTTAGAAAAGGAATAAAATAAAATAAGTTTGACAACCTAGAACATTTCAAAAGTGTTGGTAATAAACTTCATATGAAGACCACGTAAAAAAGCTACGTTTTGGTTATTTATACACCAGTCCATCTTCAAGACAAAACATACAGAAATGTGTGGCAAAAGCAAAGATTAGAAAATCCACAGAAAAATCTAGAAATGGCTAACAATAACTTATATAAATTTTGCACATACCAGTTTACTAATGAAAACATTGTGGACTTACCACTAAACCCAAGAGTGAGGGAAGCCATTCTTCGGGAATAGTAACTTGCTGGCTTCTCTAGGACGATGCTCTTAAGGTGGTGCTCAAAGATCTCTCGGCGCTCCTCCTGGTTGGGCAGGTCCATCATGATGTGCCGGTCAAATCTCCCAGGTCGCAAAAGTGCCTGAGCAGAGTTGGATAATGACGTGTTACATATCCTCAGCCAAAGATTTTTACTCTGCAAGTTCTGCAGTACTTCTCACAATACTGTTGGCCATCTCCCACATTAATGAAGTGATGGAATACGGATAAAACACCTCTCCAATATTGTCATGATCATGCCAAGAAAAAGCCAAGCTCAAAAATATTTTGTGCAATATTAATTTCTTTTGGTTTTTATTTGGTCCTAGTTACCAGCAAACACATAATTTGCTACAGCAAATACCAAGTATCACTAACTATGTGATCTCCACCTCCTGTACATTTCCCAATGCAATGAACATCCAAGAAACATTTAACAAACCTTGTCCAGGATGTCCAGTCTATTGGTGGAGGCAAGTAGGACAACCCCTTCTTTGGAGCCAATGCCATCCATCTCTACCAGCAACTGATTAAGTGTCTGCTCAGACTCTCCAGAGCCTCCATCAAAGCCACTCTGTCCACTGGACCTCTGGCGGCCAATTGCATCAAGCTCATCAATGTACACGATGCATGGCGCACGCTTTCTTGCTTCCTTGAACAAGTCTCTAAATAAAAAAAACACATGAGTTATTACAAGTACTTCTTATTCACATATCTGGCACCTCATTCCCTGTGCATTAAGCCCTTACTATAATGAGTTATTTGGAGGAGGGCCAGATCACAGCATCCAAAAGTTTACTATAATGAGGATCATTACAGCAAAACCTTTTAATGAACAGATTCATTCACTAGTAAGCACTCAAACAGTGGCAACTCTGGGTGGTGAAAGTGTGTGAATACACAGAAAGAAACAAGACTCGCTACTGCCCAAAACCCATACACCCCATCACCGCCCACGCATGCCATGTATGAGTCCACATTTTACTCAAATTTATGAGAGGCTTGTTCAATAGATTTTGAGAAAACCCAATGTTTGCTGCATCAAGGTTAGTTATTTGGAGGGTTTAGTGTGCAATCCTCCCCTAGAAGTTGGGGCACAAATAAATAATCTCCTTATTGGGCTGGCAATAAAAATTAAACACTATCACTACATCATCAAGACTTAAAACTATATATAGCCATGAAATTTACTTATATAAGGTAAACACAAAGTATTTTATTCTTTCTCTTACCTGACTCTGGCAGCTCCCAGTCCACCAATCATCTCTGTAAATTCAGATCCATTCATAGCTAAGAAAGGTATCTGGCCCTCTGTAGCCACAGCTTTGGCCAACAAAGTTTTGCCACAACCAGGAGGGCCAAGCAGGAGTGCACCCTTAGGGACCTACAGAAAAACAAAACTTTACAATATCACAAGCTTAACATTCACTAACATGTGACCTACAATACTCTTCTGTCAGTTTATAGTCAAGAACACGTCACAATTTAAAAATCATATGCTATCAAAGTAATAGCTGATATCACAGGGAAGGCAGAGATATAGAATGCCATCATACAATTCTAAAGACTAGATTAATATTAGTCTTTCAATTAGTCATTATGAGATTTATTGCCCCATATGGTACCAAATCCTAAAATTTTGAGACCAGGCTCATGGAATACTGGTAAGTACAAGATATGAATTTCTTTTGTGAATTTGCAGGTACATTCAGTAATGGTAAACCCTACACTATGCATTGTAGAGCCATAGCATTGCTTATATGGATTTAAAAGACCATCTCTTCTGCTCTTCCCCTCTCCATACCAGGACTGGCATGGAAAGAGAAAATTTCCTGGCCAGAACAGCAGGATCACTTACACTCCTGCCCTACTGCCCAGGCTTGCCCCCTTGCAATTTCTTCCTCTTCACTAAAATGAAGCTGCAGCTGAAAGGGTGCCATTTGGGCATCATGGCAGAAATTCAATGAGAATCAGAGAAGATGCTTGATTGAAGATAGCTTCAAGACCAAGACTTAAAGAGTGCATTTCAGAAGTGGCAACAATGCTGGGAGCACTGTACTGTTAATCAAGAGGATTATTTTGAAGGAGATAGTGCCCAAACTTAATTCAAGTAAGTACTTTCTTCTATATAGGCCCAGTTTCAAAACTTTTTGAAACTACCTTGTACTCGTATATCTTGTACACAAAGAATGAAAGAAAGGCTTTGTTTCATCCTACCTTGGCTCCAAGAGTCCTGTATTTATCAGGATTCTTTAGAAAGTCAACAAATTCCATGACTTCCTGCTTGGCCTCTTTGGCACCCGCTACATCAGAGAATTTGACGCCTCGCCCTGACCCTGGCAGCAGAGGATCAATGATGGTGAACTTAGCACGAGTCATCTGAGACTGAAAGGAAATGGAATCACACCAGAATATAATAGCCATGCAAAGAGGAATAAAATCAATTAATATATTTCAAAGATGTCTGTCTATATAACCTATGAAAACCTGAAAGGGTTAAATGGCTACAAGACCAATTATCATAGAATGATTACTATGACAATCTATTCAGTCAACAATCAGAAGGCAGGAAACAAAGCAGGAACCCACCATTCCCTCCATGCCTAGTGGGCCTCGGATGTTCATGTTACGAGAAAGGAGGGAGACAATGATGGCCACCACGATAATAGAGGCCAGCAGACGACTTGCTGTGTCTCCACTCCGTTCATACACCACTGGGATCCCCTGATCTGGTCGTATCCCCAGCTTACTCTCTGCTTCTCTCAGCCTTTCCTCAAAATGCTGCAGGTCCACTATATTCATGTGGTAAGTCCTTTGTTCCATCTACAAGAGAACATCATCTCTTACACTTATGTCATTCTGTAACACATAACTCTTGACTTCTCTGATAACAAATAATATACCCATTCACGTAAACTTTGGATATCAGCAAGTTCTGGTATTCTGTATGAACTACAATATTAACATGAATATCTTCCTAAATATAAAGGTATTTCTTTATACACAATTTGTGTTTTCTATATGTGAGGCTGCATCTGTGAAAGAAGAAAAACATGCATAAAAACAATCTATCTATATGTATATACCAGGCTGAGATCTCCCTTTTAAGTGGATAGCTCAAACAAAGAAACAAATAAAGGATAAACATTATAAACAAAAATACTTTGTTTTCCTAGGAAAGATTTCTAGTCCTCTGACACTTGATTCCCTTTTACACCATACAAAGGACATGGAAGCATATTTCTAATTTTATAAATAAAGTGTTTCAAATGATGTAGTAATTATGAGACCTAGTGACAAAAAATGCATATGGGAGTTGTACCTTCTTGCCCTTGACGACAGCACCCTCATGCAGGATGATGGTCACAATGTCTAGGTCAGGCCGCACAATGAGCTCCTCCACTTCCCCATGTGCCAGCATTTGATGCACAAACTCATTCCAAGACACATAGCGAGCAATCTGACATGGATGTTTTAGTTATTTTTTTATACAAATATGTCATTCCACATCAAACAATGTAATGATCAGTACTTGCTCCATAAAACTACAAGAGTATGTTCTTCATTTTCACTTCAAGGTTGATATTTTGATCTCACCTCAGGCTGGTTGCTGCCTGGAAACAGGAGGGAGATGATGGCAATGAACATATAGGCTGTTAGCATCCACAAAGCAGCCTTGGCCAGCATGCCTTTCTTCTCATCATCATTGTCTTTGTTGCCATTGCTGCCTGAACCTCCCTGTGGTTGGCCAGCACCTCCTCTGCCTGGTATCCCTCCCTGGCCAGGCTGGTTGGGCTGAGGGGGGCTTGTATGGAGATAGCAGCGTAATAGTTCACGTTGTTGGTATTCCTTTACACCAGATCTACATAATGCAGAACAGAAATTTGTAACAGCAATAAAAATTTTCAATCTTGAGATTCTTTGAATAAAGTCACATATTTCTTTCTCATTACTATTATGAAGTTTTTATATGCATGTATGTATGCTTTGCTGAAAATGGCCTGTGAACTCTTCAGAGAGCAGCACAAATACCACTAATGAAAGACACATACATGGAAATATAAGAATGGACTTTACATATATAGATGAAAGATGGTGAAGAAAATAATAACATCTTTTATAAGACCCCACACTGGAATGTGCAGCAGTGGTATGGAATCCACATTTAAAGAAACAAATTGCTAAACAGGAGAAAGTACAAAGAACAGCAACAAGATGTTTACCATCCACAAAAATTGATGTGCCCCCTTAAAAAAAATTCCTGATCCCCCACTATAGTGTTGCAGTTTGTTACTTCTTAGCCCACCATCATCATCATTAGTTAAAAACTATTTCTTTACTTGAGACACAACACATTCTGAACTAAAAAAAAAACAATCAATCATTACACAGTACAATATATCAGATAAATGTACAATTTATTTCCTTTGGTTGCCACAAATTTGAACAGACAAATGTAATGAAATAATTAATTATCATCCTTTTCATTTTAATTTATTCATAATAGGGATGAAATTGAAAAGGCAGTTCGGTAAATGGGAGTAATAAATATAACTACACTAACTTAAACCTTCATATCAATCATACCTCTCAAGAAGCTTTGTGACGGCAACAAACTCCCGGTTGATTTTTGTCAATCTTGATGAAGGCAATGCTTGTATATACTTCTGGATGAATGTCTTTCTTAATGGGAAGTAAGCAGCAAAAGTTCTCTGAGGATATCAAGCAGTTTGTCAGGATCAAACACAAACAAAAATGGAGAGGTCAATACTGGGAATAACTGAGAAATCAACCAAGACAAAGAATTTAAAAAGAATAATAATAATAATTCAAACTCATCACAGAGCCATATTGGAGATGGGCATGCTGCTTGAGTACATGAATAACAGACGAGGCAAAACACTGACTGAATGGATCCAAGACTTAGAAAGTATGAAGAGTAGAAAACTAAACAGTATTATTATATAAATGCACCTATCTCATGGCAAAAAAACTCATTGTTCTAAGTGAAGCACTTGGCTCACATATAACACAGTAGTGTATATCTTTATCGCCACAAACTGTTCATTCCTGAGATATTAATTTTTATCAAATTTATCATTTCCTCCATGAACCCACATGACCTTGCGCCATGATGGTCTGCAAGCAGTGTCAGGAGGAAGGGGAGTGAAGAAGGATAAAGGAGGGGAGAAAGAAGGATAGAGAAGAGGATTTCATTAGTGCATGTGTGAAACAATGCCTCAGCCAATCAAAAAAACATTTCTAAAAAATCACCCTATAGGTAGGCTGTATTCTGCAAGGCAGGAGGTAAGAGCTTGATTTTTTAATCAGTCTCGGAATATGTCTCAGTGCGGTGGCTGTGAATGCAATTACTTCAAGGCAATAAGAAAATTTCACAGCAATAACAAAGCTTAGCCACCTCCCATTACTGCTTTCTCTTAATCTATGGAATAACTCAGTCAAGTGCACAAAAATGTAAAAAAGCTGCTCAAAAGAAGTTCAAAGGTGACAGATTCTAACAGATTTGCCAATGTAACTGTGAAGTCCTGATACTCTAATGAAATAGTTGAAGTCATAAGAAAGTACAAAATAAAGAAGCAAGCAAAGAATTCCTGAGTTTCCCAGTGCATCTAATAATATCAATTTTTTATGTACAATATTAAAAACTCCTTCACAAAATGTTTACAACATGTAGTATGAGATAAGTTGTGCTCCTTACCTGTGAGTGAGTCTGAGGCAGGTGTGCAGGACACCTGCGCATCAATGAGCACAGCACACTAACTCGGCTCCATGCAACCCTCATTGCACTGTGACTCACTCGCTCCATCCTTCCATCAGTTACAGGAATTATACCTAAACCTCATCAGCTTTCTGTAGGAAGAATGATGTGGCATCTCGTAAAGCAAAGTCATCACCTGTAAGTAGTACATGAACTGTTCTCACAACTAGGATCAAAAGTTCACTTGCCAAGATGAAGTCCCATCCACAGGAATCAGAGAGCACAGTTTGCATTTTATAATGATCAGATTAGAATAGAATGAGATTGGTATATCTGCCATATAATACACTGTATTCATGTCTGGTGTATTATCTATAACAATTACTACATATATCACATTTCAGCTTGTGCTTGTGCATCTTCTTACAGTAATTAATTTATTAGAGCAAGTGTCCTGCTTTCTTATTTATTTATTCATTTTTAAGTTTAAAAGAGGAATACTACAGAAGCAAGACTCGTCACCTGTTCCTAATAATTCCCCCCTCAAAAAATGTCTACTGACTCTTACCTTTGCATGGATCTCTTCCTGCATACACTAACTTTAACTTTCCTCTTTGCCTTATCTCTCATATACTGCAGCATCCATTCCTCCCATTTCAGTGTAGCTTGTTCTCTTCTACCCACTGCACCTTATTAAATTATCTTAGCAATCTCATTTTCTGTTGTACGGACCCAAACATAGCCCCACAACCCTGTTTGAGCACAAGGTGCACCTTTTGCTTGATCGGTAATGTAGCGAACTTTCATGCTTCGAGTCCCACTTCATACTTTGTTCTGGAGACATTTAGGTGCAAATAAAATACCACAACACTACTCACCTTAAACTGGTCAACAAATCCTGCACACAACGGGCCTGCGTTTCATCACGTCTCACCGTCACGGGGCGCCCGTCGCCTGTGTTTACCTTGTGTAACAACGAACAGAACGAACAGCTGATGTAAGGCAGGCAGCCCGAGATATAGACATTCCCCTCCCACCACCCCCCTGACGACAATCCTTCACCTGTGTGTTCTGCATTGTCAGTCTGTCATCATAGCACAATTACAATTTTAACAATTCCGATAAAACACAATCGAAATTATGAGACAGATTAGAATCTATAAATCATAAAATGCCTCGGTTAGGCTACACATGGATTATGGCCTAAATACGAAGAAAAGAGGGAAATTCCCAGAAGTAAACGCTGAAAATCACATTAATTTAATTTACAAGTGACCAACACGTACAGTGATATAGGACAATGTTCACTCACAGAGTAATTTGGTACTCTGTTATCACTCACTATATTCTTGTTTACTTGTTTCATTGTTATTGTAACATATTTCACTGACAACGAAACAATAGTAATGAAACTATAATAATGTTAACAATGCGTAAAATATATATATATATATATATATATATATATATATATATATATATATATATATATATATATATATATATATATATATATATATATATATATATATATATATATATATATAATATGGTGGTAGGACTTAACACTTGCACAAGGAATAAACTTTTTGTTTATTTATTTATTTATTTATTTTTTTATGTAGGAAGGACACTGGCCAAGGGCAACAAAAATCCAATAAAAAAAAATATGCCCACTGAAATGGCAGTCCCATAAAGGGTCAAAACAGTGCTCAAAAATTGATGAATAAGACGTGTCTTGAAACCTCCCTCTTGAAGGAATTCAAGTCATAGGAAGGTGGAAATACAGAAGCAGGCAGGGAGTTGGGAGTTCCAGAGTTTACCAGAGAAAGGGATGAATGATTGAGAATACTGGTTAACTCTTGCGTTAGAGAGGTGGACAGAATAGGGGTGAGAGGAAGAAGAAAGTCTTGTGCAGCGAGGCCGGGGAAGGAGGGGAGGCATGCAGTTAGCAAGATCAGAAGAGCAGTTAGCATGAAAATAGCGGTAGAAGACAGGTAGATATGCAACATTGTGGCGGTGAGAGAGAGGCTGAAGACAGTCAGTTACAGGAGAGGAATTGATGAGATGAAAAGCTTTTGATTCCACCCTGTCTAGAAGAGCAGTATGAGTGGAATCCCCCCAGACATGTGAAGCATACTCCATACATGGACGGATAAGGCCCTTGTACAGAGTTAGCAGCTGGGGGGGGGTGAGAAAAACTGGCGGACATGTCTCAGAACACCCAACTTCATAGAAGCTGTTTTAGCTAGAGATGAGATGTGAAGTTTGCAGTTCAAATTATAAGTAAAGGACAGACCAAGGATGTTCAGTGTAGAAGAGGGGGACAATTGAGTGTCATTGAAGAAGAGGGGATAGTTGTCTGGAAGGTTGTGTCGAGTTGATAGATGGAGGAATTGAGTTTTTGAGGCATTGAACAATACCAAGTTTGCTCTGCCCCAATCAGAAATTTTAGAAAGATCTGAAGTCAAGCATTCTGTGGCTTCCCTGCGTGATATGTTTACCTCCTGAAGGGTTGAACGTCTATGAAAAGACGTGGAAAAGTGCAGGGTGGTATCAGCGTAGGAGTGGATAGGACAAGAAGTTTGGTTTAGAAGATCATTAATGAATAATAAGAAGAGAGTGGATGACAGGACAGAACCCTGAGGAACACCACTGTTAATAGATTTAGGAGAAGAACAGTGACCGTCTACCACAGCAGCAATAGAACGGTCAGAAAGTAAACTTGAGATGAAGTTACAGAGAGAAGGATAGAAACCGTAGGAGGGTAATTTGGAAATCAAAGCTTTGTGCCAGACTCTATCAAAAGCTTTTGATATGTCCAAGGCAACAGCAAAAGTTTCACCAAAATCTCTAAAAGAGGATGACCAAGACTCAGTAAGGAAAGCCAGAAGATCACCAGTAGAGCAGCCTTGACGGAACCCATACTGGCGATCAGATAGAAGATTGTGAAGTGATAGATGTTTAAGAATCTTCCTGTTGAGGATAGATTCAAAAACTTTAGATAGGCAGAAAATTAAAGCAATAGGACGGTAGTTTGAGGGATTAGAACGGTCATCCTTTTTAGGAACAGGTTGAATGTAGGCAAACTTCCAGCAAGAAGGAAAGGTAGATGTTGACAGACAGAGCTGAAAGAGTTTGACTAGGCAAGGTGCAAGCATGGAGGCACAGTTTCGGAGAAGAATAGGAGGGACCTCATCAGGTCCATAAGCCTTCCGAGGGTTTAGGCCAGCGAGGGCATGGAAAACATCATTGTGAATAATTTTAATACGTGGCATGAAGTAGTCAGAGGGTGGAGGAGAGGGAGGAACAAGCCCAGAATCGACCAAGGTAGAATTTTTAGCAAAGGTTTGAGCGAAGAGTTCAGCTTTAGAAATAGATGTGATAGCAGTGGTGCCATCTGATTGAAATAGAGGAGGGAAAGAAGAAGAAGCAAAGTTATTGGAGATATTTTTGACTAGATGCCAGAAATCACGAGGGGATCTTGAAAGGTTTTGACATTTTCTGTTAATGAAGGAGGTTTTGGCTAGTTGGAGAACAGACTTGGTATGGTTCCGGGCAGAAATATAAAGTGCATGAGATTCTGGTGATGGAAGGCTTAAGTACCTTTTGTGGGCCACCTCTCTATCATGTATAGCACAAGGACAAGCTGTGTTAAATCAAGGTTTAGAAGGTTTAGGATGAGAAAAAGAGTGAGGAATGTATGCCTCCATGCCAGACACTATCACCTCTGTTATGCGCTCAGCACACAAAGACGGGTCTCTGACACGGAAGCAGTAGTCATTCCAAGGAAAATCAGCAAAATACCTCCTCAGGTCCCCCCAACTAGTAGAGGCAAAACGCCAGAGGCACCTTCGCTTAGGGGGATCCTGAGGAGGGATTGGAGTGATAGGACAAGATAAAGATATGAGATTGTGATTGGAGGAGCCCAACGGAGAAGAAAGGGTAACAGCATAAGCAGAAGGATTAGAGGTCAGGAAAAGGTCAAGAATGTTGGGCGTATCTCCAAGACGGTCAGGAATACGAGTAGGGTGTTGCACCAATTGCTCTAGGTCATGGAGGATAGCAAAGTTGTAGGCTAGTTCACCAGGATGGTCAGTGAAGGGAGAGGAAAGCCAAAGCTGGTGGTGAACACTGAAGTCTCCGAAGTCTTGCTACATTTCCATTAGTCCACAGACAACCAAGCAATGGTAATTTCCCTATAAAACTCCATTTAGTCAGTAAAATTTCATACAGTAACTTATTTCTTTCCATATTGTTCTCGGGAGCAATTTGGATGGTGGGAGCGAATTTGTTCTCATCGTGCCAAATTGCTCCCGAGTCCAAATTGTTCCTGGGAAAAATTTTGACCCGGTAGCGTTTTGGCACGACACCATCCACCGCCCTACTCAAGGAATATATAAACATCTCTGAGTTTATATTCCTTGGTCCCACTTCACTTCCGCACCCGTACTGTGCTTTAATACATTATTTTTGTGACTGCTGTTGCAGCGTTAAAATATGATCTGCATAATGAAGAAGCTTTTAAAGGAAGATGCTAAAGAGATGACCACAGTTTAATCAAAGATTATCGAGAAACATGAACGAGATGTCCACGTGGTCATTGTCTGTTGTTGTTGTTGTTGATGTTTTATCTGGAAATAATTTGTATACATAATAACGTGAAAAATTATTTTTATATGAATATTTCGAGTAAATTGAACTATGAGCCTTTACCAGGAACGGCTTATACTCGCGATCAAGGTAATATATATATATATATATATATATATATATATATATATATATATATATATATATATATATATATATATATATATATACGTATCAGTGATTTGGATTTAAGGAATGGATTATACAATTCGGATTATGCTACCACTAATAAATCTCTTGAACTACAGGTGTGTGTGTATAATAATAATAATAATAATAATAATAATAATAATAATAATAATAATAATAATAATAATAAACGGTTTATTATTTAGGCAGTTAACAAACTGAAAATGTACGTGTGTGTGTGTGTGTGTGTGTGTGTGTGTGTATGTGTGTGTGTGTGTGTGTGTGTGTGTTTGTGCGTAATGTAAGTGTAAGCATTTTTTTCTTATTCGTATTTTTTTCTCTCTCTAGGTAATGTGTGTGTGTGTGTGTGTGTGTGTGTGTGTGTGTTTAAGCAAACTTAACCTAATCTCTTGAACTACTGGTGTGTGTGTGTGTGTGTGTGTAATAATAATAATAATAATAATAATAATAATAATAATAATAATAATAAACGATTTATTATTTAGGCAGTTAACAAACTGAAAATGTACGTGTACATTTTCAACACACACACACACACACACACTGCATAAGCATATGTACAACGAAAGACAAGGCAACACACACACACACACACACACACACACACACACACACACACACACACACACTGCATAAGCATATGTACAACGAAAGACAAGGCAACACACACACACACACACACACACACACACACACTGCATAAGCATCTGTACAACGAAAGACAAGGCAACACACACACACACACACATTGCATAAGCATCTGTACAACGTAAGACAAGGTAACACACACACACACACACACACACACACTGCATCACCATCTGTACAACGAAAGATATGGCAACACACACACACACACACACACACACTGCATAACAATCTGTACAACGAAAGACAAAGCAACACACACTGCATCCCCATCTGTACAACGAAAAATAAGGCCACACACACACACACACATACACACACACACACACACACACACACACCTTGAAATATCTTGAAAAAAAAAATACTGAATATTTAATGGGAAGGACTGGAAGGGAGTTAGGGAAGGTACCACCCCAATAACGGCACGGGTGGGAGGGCTTGTGACGTCACGGCTGGGGGTTGATGACGTCACAGCGACCGTTATTTACGTACGTACGTATTTCATTTTGAAAATGACCCCTCTAAAAAACGCAGCTAGACAGGAATGCTTTATAAATTCAGTCTTGCCACACATTTTAATTAATGCCACAAATAACAACACATTTCAAAACGCAGTAGTATTAAAGATATTTAAAAAGAAGTATCTGGAAACTGTTGGAACCTTCACCCCATTTAAACTCGTTCAAATGTCCACCCATTCTGACTTAAACATAAGGGAAAACACTTTAAAAAATCTGAACTATTTTCTAAAATCATTTAAAGTGAGCTACAAGCACAAATAAAAAATCTACAGAAAAAAAAGTTCAATATTATTGGAAGTTGAACACGAATAAAAACAAGTGTACGGTGCACGCATTTCACTGAGCTGGATGGCAACACACTTAAAAAAACACCAACTATTTTTTAAAACCAATAAAAACCTAGTACAGGCTGAAATAAAAAATTTAGTTTTGGGACCGTAAAAAAATACGCCGAAAACGGCCCTCTTATTTACACAAAAACAACGCCAAAATCAACACTTTTCACGCAGCACACGCGCTCAAATAACTTGAAAAACAACTAAATATTTTTACAAACCACAAAATCTTAGCTACAAGCCGAAATAAAATACTTAGGAAATAAAAAAAAATAATATTGGAACCGGAGGGAGCTGGGGAGCCTTGTCCAAGATGGCGGTGGGGGGCCGGTGGAGGGGACGACCAACCCTTCTCACTCATTTAAACCCTCGCCAAACTTAAACTAAGTAATGGCAGGTATATCTAACGAGTGGATATTAAAGCTTGGTCATGTGGCTCCGCTTTGCGACAGTATTGGTTTAAAACACTCACAGATAAGATAATGGCTGATAAATAGAGACGACCCAGATTGTTTACATTTTCATTAAGTTAAATTTTACGGTTTTTAGCAACGAGACGAGGCTGACACAGGGATATATTGTGCTGGAGGTTAGGTGAGATGCATTAAAATGAGTTAGAACCGTGGATTGTTCAGTTATTCATTAAAAAAGTTACGTTAAGTTACCTAAATTTATTCAAACACTTCCTGACCTTACCTTCTCTGTGGTGGTGATGGTGGAGGCCTTCCTGCCTCCTTGTCACTATGGCTGGCTGTCTAGCACCTTCTCACAGCCAAACTTTTCTTTATTTTGATTGTTTTCACCCACTGCTGCCTTCGGGTGTCCACTGCTAGAGCCCACACCTTCCTCATTACCAACTAAAGAAGGTTTAACTCATGGGTAAGCCTTGGTAGCCACTGTGTAGGCGTGGTTACACACACACACACACAAAAAAAAAAAAAATTATGTCAGGCTGGGAGTTGAAACAGACGAGTACTAACACCACGCATACACGCGACACACAGACTGGTGAACTTGTCAGAAAGCAGTCAGCGTTGCCAGATTGTTTTGGCCATATTATCGTACTACACAGGTTGAAATTATTATACTTCTGGTAAAATTATCGTACATATGTAATTATTCCAAATATTATGCAAAACTGCCACTTTCCAAATACAGCAGAATTTAGGTTATATATATATATATATATATATATATATATATATATATATATATATATATATATATATATATATATATATATATATATATATATATATATATATATATATATACACATAGAGAGAGAGAGAGAGAGAGAGAGAGAGACCGCCAGTAATTTTTTCTTTGTTACTCGTTCACAGATGGGAAGTTCTGTGACTCCCTCCCTCTCCCTCGCCCTCATTGTAAGACCGAGTGCATAAAAATAATGTTAAATTCATACCTTTATCTACACGGTGGCTGTATAAGGATTGTACAAAGCTGCCACTTCCTCCAAAAAGCGATGGAACCTCTTGTTTTGGTTCTTCTCTGCCATGAGGAACATAGAACGAGCAAGATATCCCGCGAAGTGTTTCTTCCTCCTGCCGTACAAAGGAACTTTGCTCTTGGCTTCTCTCCATAAACGTTCTATATTGTTAGTGTGTGCGAGAGTTGTGATGTCTACAAAATTAACATTGATTTACTGTCAGATGCTTATACCCCTTCTCCTCAAGACAGTTGTATGCTTTCCAGCAGTCCGATATTATAGTGGTCCCGGCCTCGATCCTCCCCTTGATTACAGCTAAAAGAGTTTCACTGTCTCGCTTGTCTACCGGAACCATGAAGCAGGCACGTGTTTCTCTGCAGATTTCACCAAACACCCATTGTCCTTCAATAAGTCTGCCAACATTATATTTTCTTTTCCCGAACTTGCTCTCATCAATTTCTACGATTTTATTGTGGCCACCAATCTTTCCAGTTTGTTTCAAACACCACTCGATAAGGACCTCGCGGCAGAAACTGGCCCAATCAACAATCGTAGCGTCGCTGAGTTGTAGCTCGTTCCTCACAAACACGAAAGAAAAACACTCGCGAAGGTAAACGTTCTCAAAAAGGAGGACAGTTTCCAAGTCTAAGTGTGCTTTCTCAAAGAAAGTACCTTTATAAATACTTTGTGACCAATTGCACTTCGCTTTTTTCTTTTTTTGCTTGGCCACCCACTTCTGACACCGCCACAGCTTCCTATCAAAATGTAATGAAGCAGGTTTTCCGCACTGCTCACAGTCTTTTTTGTCAAGAATTAATTTGTGGCTGACACGCAAATCAAAAAGTTCTTTTGGTTTTCCAGAATACTTAAAATGAAATTGTAGCAGGCTAAGATCATACTCTGAGCAAGATTACTCCATGCCTTCCAGAAGCCACACTTGAACTGCTCGGTCTCTCTAACCTGCAGTGGTTCCCTGTTGGCTACATGGTAACGTGGTGTCTTGAGATTGGCCGGAAATATAGAGGTGATTAATTACTGGCGAAACACACCATGACGTCAAAAGCGTCCATGACGTCAAAAGCGTCATTAAACGTCATAGACTTAGGAGCATGCGCAAAAGCACCCTGCGTATAAACCAACGCACGAACGCACGCAGTGTAACTTCAGCACGGACAGGTAAGCAGGACGGATCTCGAGAATACTGGAGAAACTTTAACATTGTATTGTAACCTTAATATCAACGAGCGATCAGTAAAACCTTTACAGACATGTAGCTATGCTACTTACACTTCTTGAAAGCACACCTTATTGAAAATAATCTTGGGTGCGTTGTTCTTAAGATTTTCCAACCTAAATTCTGCTGTATTTGGAAAGTGGCAGTTTTGCATAATATTTGGAATAATTACATATGTATGATAATTTTACCAGAAGTACAAAAATTTCAACCTGTGTAGTACGATAATATGGCCAAAACAATCTGGCAACGCTGCTCAAGAGCTCGTTGAAACTGCTCGAACCAGGCAAGGCTGTAACAACGTGGCTTGGCGGCGGCACTTGGAACTGAATAATAATTGAGCTGGAATAGACGACGCGATACGAGTAAAAGTTCACCAGGTAAGAGACAGAAAGGGTAGGTGTATTCATGCAAGGACATCGTACATGGGGACAACTGTAAATCGGCGACATGGATGTCCAAAGTACTGTTTAATGCAGTCATGGCCGTGGCGATAGTGGTGTTGCTAGTCTGGGCCGAGTGGTGTGTATCTTAGAGTAGGAGAGATTGAACCATAGCACAGGTGAACGGTGTGCTGAAGGCCACACATAAATTTAAGTGTCTGGTTTGTGGTAGTACATGAGGCTTGGTGCTGTGCCTCGCCCTTCATGTGGCGCCTCTCCCCTCGCCACATAGGATTACTGCCTCACAGCGACGGTTGTTGTTCTGGGGTGCGGGGATGACTGCCAACTGGTTTTTAAATTTTGATGTCAGATTACAAGCACCTCATGGTAGGAGGAGGCACTGGCTGACTGCCAGATACTGCTGCTGACCTAAAGCATATGACCTCGGTTAAAAAATGTTATGCTCACTTCCCTTGTTTAGCATTCTCTCAATCTCAAGTCTTCTGATCTGCTGAGGCTCCGCTAATTCTTAAGGGTACTTACTCCACAAACAGTAGTTGCTAGGTGGTGGACAGTCGTAAGCACTGACACTAGTTTCGTTTTGTAAAAGTTTCATTCATTGCTACAGTATACAGTAATTAATGAATACAGTAATAACTCCCAGCAGTTGTGCAGTGGTGCGGTTAACAGTAAATTAAAGTTTGAATGTCTTGTTACCATCACCGTGCCTGCAACTGACACCTTCGGGGCACTAGAGGTTGTGGCACTGCAGCCTGCAAGACCCCCAAATCTCCAACAAGAACAAGAACAGTAAGCAGTTTACAATCATAAGACATGTTTAGATAATGGTATGGATAAGTAGTGATTGAGAGTAGGTAGAAATTACCTATTTATACATTTTTAGGCCTTTAGGAAATATTGGAATAGCCCTAGAAAAAAAAAAAAAGTTAGGGGAGCCTGGAGGAAATGCAACCAATATTTCTTAGCATTCTTATGAGGAAAATTTGTCCAATATGACATTTTGAAATGCAACACATTTCACAGGCATACCCTGTCATATGTTAGGTATGCCTGTAATTAGAAAGGAAGTGAAGCATATACAGCAGCAAAATGTGCAGGATATGCAAGTAACAGAAATATGGTGATCAAGGCAACAACACAAATTCAGGCCAGGCTGGACAGAAAGAACAATTTGGGGATCCGTGGAGTGCCATAGTAAATGAATGATGATGCCAACCATAACACAAGGTCTGAAGAAAGAAAGCAGGATGTAGTCATTGTTCAGGAAGGTGTGGAAATATATGATGATATAATGAATATGTAACTCTTTAACCACTCACATTTGTGAGAACAAGAAACAATAAATAATTGGATCTGCCATTCCTCTATATACACCACTGCCCACAGCTGACTAGCCACAAGCAACACTTATCAGGGCAGGCAGCAACTCACTTAAAGGAGAAGTCAGGACAGCACTCTTTCTTGTCACTAGGTGCTGCAATGCAAGTGTACATGACTCACAGGGATTGGTGTAGTAGTGGCATGCAAAGCAAGAAGGACATGCAAAGACAATATGCACACCACAGGTGTATATTTCATAACTAGAGAACAGGGCACAGTTATCTCATTTCCCAAAACACCAAAGACACATACTCATACTCATATGTTCCTTCAGCAGCAGGTAATCCTTGCAGCTAGACAACAAGCTAGACACCTCTGTGTCCTTCTCAGGCTGACATCCATCCTCTCTGCTGCTTCTCTTGGACCCATGGGCACAGGACTTATCCTGCTATTGCCTCAGGATGTATTCTGCAGTCTTCCAGGCTGCTGCTTGACTCTACGCTTGCTTCTCTCGGCCAACTTGCATGTGTTCTTGTATCTTGCTGCTGACTGATGCTTACAGCCGCTTGCTTGTCTCCCTCTCTGCCTGGGAGCTGACTGGTCTTGCATGTGTGCATGTCTGGTGCTTGCACGTGTGTGAGGAGGGGGAGGGGCTGACAGGTGTAACTCCATGCCTCCCCACCTAACATCTCCAACCATAACAATATGTAGCAGTCTAATAACAGAACATACTTTAGGAAACAGAACAATAAATGAATCAATGAAGGAATGTGAAAATAAACAACCAAACAGTTAACCAATCCAGAATTAGTGTTATACTGCCAAAGATGGTGAGAAAATAAAGTTAATGATAAAACAAAACAAAAGTAAACAAACTCCCAACAGGAAGCCCTAATGCTTCATGTAACCAAACCAAAGAGGTGTTACTGTCCTGTTAACCTCACTCTGGGTACTGACCAGGAGAGGGGTCCTTAAGCTACTCCAGCTGGGAAGAGGGAGAACCCGGAAAGCTTATCGTCTTCCTTGGTGGGGACAAGGTTGGTGGTGGATGATGTTTGCCTTCCTTTTTCCTCTTCGTTATTCTAACTATCTGTTACTCATCTCGGCCTGTTTTCATTAAAATGTCACAGATAATCCATTTGTGGATTAACCCTGAAGACTAATTTTCATTAGTCTAGTTAAATCATGTACAATTTGAATAGGAGAGTGGTAGTGGGAAGATCTTCAGGGTAACTAGGAAAGCTCCTCTGTCCATAACACCTTCCTTTACATTTGATAATTCTTTCAGTAGATCTTGATGGCTTTTGGGTTGCTATACTTTTTTTTTCTCTCTGGTTTTCAAAGTTCCTTTTTCTCTTTCCGTTTGCTGTTCATAGCAACCTTCAGGGCTTTTTCTTGCCCTTCTTCCACTTCTCACTCAGCACTGTCATACTTCTCCTTTCAGGACTCAATCCTTTGGGCAGCTTCTGGCTGAATTCCATCCACCCATGCTAGTCCTGGCTTTGGGATGGTGTGATAGGGGGCATGACAAGCACCCCCATCCAGTGCTCTGTCCTGGGTTGTCACCAATCACCTTAAGTATTTTGTAATAAGGGTTTTTCAGTTAGAAAGCACAGACTATTTTCAGGTTTGCTGTGTTTCGAACCCTGAAGAGTTAATAGTTGCAGCCAGCAGCAGCAGCAGCAGCAGCATGTCTGCAGAGATGCAGAAGAAGAAGGAGCGGGAGGTCGGTGCCTTGTTGAAATCAGTTCTTACGTCCTTTGGTGGAAAACTTCCAATGAACAAATTGAATGGTAAGATTGAGTGTAGAGTCAAAACATAGAAATTTATTATCTCACATTTTGAAATCCATAAGTTGTATGTAAGAACCTTACTCGTACTATGTTTATGGATCAAGATATAATATTTGGTATTGAGGAATTTTTTGCCCACAATCTTGTCAAGTTTACTCTCTTCAATGTTACATTTCAGTAGGTTTTGACATCTGTGTGACCAACTCTTCTGTAAGCATAGTTTATGTACTTTATATATATACTGCATGAGGCTGAAAATTTCTGAACTTTTAATGAGTTGATTTTTCTTTTATTTCCAGTGGAATACAAAACTGTGGTGGGGACTGATATTCCCTTTAAGGAGTTGAAGCATTCTACCTTAACCAAATTTTTGCAATCCATTCCAGAAGTAAGTATCAGATTTGTGGTTCTGTTTCTGACCTACGCAGAAAATTGGTTTACGTAACTGATATACAGTGTGTCCCGTGTGGAAAGACATACGAGCATTCTCAGAAATGAAAGTTCAGTTCATTCTATGTCAGAAATATTCAATGATCAAATCCTTTTAATTAATACCATTGGTTTTGAATGCACCATCCAAGAGTTAGCGAGGAGGAGGAATGGAGGAAGGGCAGCAATGGTGGGCGTTGGCATCATGAGGATGATACTTGATTTCACATTAAAATTTTTGTAAATAAAGATAGAATGAAAATAAAGAAAGTGTTGAATCATTGCAGCAAATGATAGCTAAAATATAATAAACTTCTTATGGCAACAGCAATCAGCTGGATGTCCTGTGACAGTACTTGTGCAGCCACTTGCCATTAATATGAATTCAGTGACTGAATGTCCTGTAACTTCTTACTATGGCGTTAAAAGCATTTGACCATGGAATATTTCCGACTTAGAATGACTTGATCCTTCATTTCTAAGAATGTTATTTTCCTTACAGGGTACTGTGTGTGTGTATGTGTGTGTGTGTGTGTGTGTGTGTGTGTGTGTGTGTGTGTGTGTGTGTGTATATATATATATATATATATATATATATATATATATATATATATATATATATATATATATATATATATATATATATATATATATATATATATATATACACACACACACACACACACACACACACACACACACACGTACTCTGTGTGTGTGTGTGTGTGTGTGTGTGTGTGTGTGTGTGTGTGTGTGTGTGTGTGTGTGTGTTTGTTTGTTTGTTTGTTTGTTTGTTTGTTTGTTTGTTTGTTTGTCTTGCCTAACACCAGTACATGATAAAGGCCCAGTGTCCTAACTCTTCTTGATCAGATGAAACTCATCTTTTGTTGTTGCATCTTACAAAGTTTCCTTCAACAGATTCTAAAATTAGAAACCAGAGGTGGGCAAGTTTTTGT
The DNA here is from genome assembly GCF_035594125.1 of Scylla paramamosain. NCBI lineage: Eukaryota > Metazoa > Arthropoda > Malacostraca > Decapoda > Portunidae > Scylla > Scylla paramamosain. Next base: position 13,517,397 of record NC_087172.1, read on the forward strand.
TAGTGTGGTGGCTGACAAGAACATTGACATGATCTTACGGCATGTCAAGGAACAGAAGCCTGAAACTGCTAAGGCACACCCCAGGAAGAAAAAGGTTGGATTTATTGGTTCTTGTTTCATATGTGTGCTAGTGATGCCATACATGTTACTGAATGCAGCATGAGGTGACTTTTTCAGCCTATAGTGAATGTCTCATAGTCTTAAATATCAAAGATAAAATGCAAACTGGGTTATTTAATTTGAATCAGGTTGATTTGAATATGTAATTTAACTTATGATATAAAACAAAGAATTAAAATTAAATTATCAACAATAAGAGCACTTCTTGCACCAGGCTCTACATAATGGCCTTATGACCAGCAACCTTAAGAAACCAGAGCTCCCATAATTCTTAGTTCTGGAGCAAAATGATGCCACACTTGGCTTGAACAGTTTACCTGAGAGACAAGGAAATTAAAGATCGTTGTAGTGTGGCACCTGTATCATCTGATGGTGTGGTGTGTCATGCCTTGACTTTGGAGAGTGCTGCCAGTGTGGTTATGTTGTCTCAGCCTCTCAGGTTAATCTCTTTCTTGCAATGCAAATATTCTCTCACTGAAATTATCTGTGTTTTTGTGATTTCCCGTCATGGCTGTATGTAATCCCAACAGTAAAGTCAGTAGTTTGCAAGCCATCAATGTCAAAGTATAAAGAATGGTAAAGGGAGAAAAGATCTTGCAAAGTAGAAGAATGGATATCATACTGACTGCAGCATGGTACTCATATGCCTGAGATGCCTCTTAATGTTGCAAAATGCATGATTACATGGTCAGTGGTTACCACATGGCAAGCATTCTCTATCATGTTGATGTTGTGGTCAGGGTATTTATCTGAGGAATACTGTCCCTCCTTCCTGTGAACACTGTCCCCCTTTTGGCTCACAGAAGTGAAGCTCAATAACCACAGGAGCTTGTCTGTCTGCCAGCACTCAAGAGGATCTTCCATGCCAGCAGTGTTGAGGAAGATGTTTTCTTGTCTTACACAGATACTTGATTATTGTAACTAAATTGAACTAGTCCTTAGGTAAAAGGAAAAATCACATTACATGAACTTAAGCATGTTTTGTACCTGGGTTCTTCTCCATTTGGAGCTGCTCATATGTAGTGGTGCTAAATTTATTTTTCTTTACATTTCTTATAATGTTATGGAACTTGTGCAGTGATTGATAGATGGAAGAAATATATTCAGGCAAGAGGTTATCTCAAGCTACACCTGGAAGTTTGGGATCTGTTTATTTAATTGTTTTATCTCCCATTCAGGCTTTATCTTCTGCTCCCCGACACCTTCATTCCTCCCGACCTGTTGTGCCACTCCATCAGTGGCACTATTATATTGGAAGTCATGTCAGCATGACTAAAAAGAATGGCAGGAGCTATACTACATCCACTACTAATGGTATAGCCACCCCATGTCAAAATCAGAAAAAACTGCCTGATTTTAAGGTAAATGTGTAAAGAGCTTTTCTTCAGTTTATCCATATTTCTGATGTATTTAGGTAGTTGATAAGAAATAGGAGAAAAAATTTAAGTTTTTTATACTTTAATTTAGAGGCAAATGAAAGGTGGGATGTTAACCTTTTTGTAACACTTACAAGAATTCTGTTCTTATTGTAAGATATATATGTTTATTGATTAAGAAAATGGAGTACAGTATCATATTTAACCCCAAGTAAAACATTAATTATTTCAGATTATGTAAAGTTAAGTTTGCTAGTTTATCCACATGGAAATTTTCTTTTATTTTTTTTAAATATTTAATTTATAATGATAATGATTATTTTCATTCATATGAAATACTTCATAAATGTGTGCATGTGTTGGACTTGTTCACCGTAGTGGCTAGAAAACCAGGTTGAAGAAAACAAAATTTGCTCATGATTTCCTTTAATGTGCTATACTTTTTTAACCACTCTTGTGTCATTCATATCAGCATGTAAGTAGACCAAAAGTACAGGCTAAGAAACCTGCCAAAAAGACATTCAAGCAGCAACTTGTGGAGGCAGTGCAAACATTATGTGACCCCAGCCTGAAGCCCACCTACAACACTGTCAGCTTTGGCAAGAAAAAACTGGACTGGTGTACAACAATTAAGGTAATTGAATTGATCTTTAGTTGACTAGAGGTGTACGTTCAGGGATTTTACATTAGTCAAGTCATCACTAATACAGCGGGTTCAGTCCCACTATTGGCCCATTTTAGACAGTGAAAACAATGGCAGAAAATTTGAAAACAATGGCAGAAAATTACCTTGGTTTTGACCTGGCTGAGACAGGACCCTTAAAAATTCAAATATATTTCCAGCCTACCTGTACCATTCAAATTTATTTTAAGAATATAACAAAGTAACAAATGCACAGGTGCTCATGAAACATCAAAAGGATAATGATTAAAAGCTATTACAGTACAGTAACGATCATACAAAAACCACACTTAGGCTTTGTTTACATGCACAGCTAATGAGAGCTGATTTGTAGAAATGTTTTCATTCTAATTTA
>NC_087172.1:13524929-13567429 GCF_035594125.1 Scylla paramamosain
GAAAAGCTGTTGATGAAATTCAGAACTTTTGCCCTTTGTTCACATTTCTTCAGTAACAATTGATTAATGGCTACATTGTAGACCATTGTTACCTTAACAGACTGTGCCAAATTCTGATAAAGGATGTACCTTGGTATTATATTTAACACTTAAAATTACATGTGACATGGCAATATCAGGCCACTTGTTAACCCAATATTTAAGGTAGATTTTATCTAATTCAGGTGAAAATGCTCATGTGAAATTTGTGGATGAAGGTGATTCAGCCATCATTCCTCTGTGTGACATTTATGATCTTCATGAAAAATTCTTCTCTCTTCCACCACAGGTATGAGCTTTTCATCCTTGCTGTGATATAGGGAAAGTAATTAAAAATGTTAATGTTGCAGCTTTAGAGAGTATCATACAATATGATAACCGTATATTTCAGTGCATAAGACAACACTTGAATCATCTTAAAAAAAAAAAAAAGTTTTGGGGGGTCATCTTATATGCCAGATACAAAAACAATGACTTTAAATTTTACACAAAATACCATTGTAAAGAAACAATCTCATTTTATGACTTTTGCTGAAGTTAGGCAAAGGAAAATAGGAATCCATTTTTAGAAAATGTGCTGAAACATATTCCATGTATTAACAAAATTCAGTGTAGTACTGCTAAAAACCTCTGCTGGCATTGTATATGAATGATAAAGCAGGAGACTATGTGAACATTCCCCAGTTTTTTTTCTTAAAGCTGAAGGAGGAGCTATATAAAGGTCTTCAAGGCATGGAACCCCAAGCTAAGCGGTAAAGGAAAGCAAACTGGAAGCAAGATAAATATCTTTAGCTTGCAATATTGTATAGGGACAAAGTCCATATACTGAGAAAAAACTTACAGAATGTCAATGTATTTAATCAAAAGAAACTTGATATACATATAGGAGAAGTTTACAGACGACAGCCTAACGCATGCAGGCAGTGCAAGGCAATGGATTGTTTATGTTTAAGAAAACTGACTGACTACCACATATGATTTTATAGCATCTTCGTCCATCCATCATTTTTCATGAAAATGTACAAAGATAACTGGTGGGGATTTTATTTTAGGTTTAGTTCTCCACTTGAAGGTGATGGTACCCTATTACTGGTAATGCATTCAAGGTATTTTATTCATTGTACTAATATATTACTGTCTCAGTTGTCTGGTGCACACTGACCCAAACTTCACCACAGGTTTGGTAGTTTGGGTGTCATCTTATCCCACCAATATCAGTTAAAACCATTCAATTTTTACTGAAATTTGGGGATCATCTTATCTGAAAGTTGTCTTATCTGCCAAAATATACAGTAGTTAATAAAGGTAAAAATGTAAATTTGCAGAAAATTCAATATAACATTATCCATCAGCAGCAGTGGTGTTATGTTGTCACTATAAGTTTAATTGCATGTTTCACAAGACATGCCATACACCAAGTTGCTCACAGTATACAGCCACACCAAGTCTTTTACAGTGCCCACACTCCACACAAACAGCAACACTCCTCTCCTGAAAGATGACAAAGACACTCTGGCTCATATGTGAACCTTTGGTTCTTTGGTGCTGTTGTTGTACAGGCACTGTGCAGCTGCCCACCATCTGTATCTGACATAGGAATATCACATCTGCAGCTGACACTGCACAGTCACAGTAAGACAGTAAGATCACCAATCTGTGTCTGACATGGCAAAGTCACATTTATGTGTGATGCTGCAGAGTTGCAATAAGATGACACATCTGACATGGCAAAGTCTTGTATGTCTGACATGGAAGAGTTGTGATATATTTCCTTTCTTTCTCTTCTTTCTTATTCCTCCTTTTCTCCAATTCCTTTTTCTCCTCTTCTTTCTCTTCCCATTCCTTTTTCTCCTCTTCCATATTTGTTCACTTGAAGTCATTCACTTAGGTCTTCACAATTAGTATTCACAAAAGAGCATTGCCTAGTACAGATGTATTCTGGAAATATTTTAATTTTGGGGTGACCTGTCTCAGCCATGTCAGAACCATAATAGTTTTCTACCACTACTTCCATTACAATTCACACAAATCTCATCTAATGCAGGTTGTTAGCACAAACGAATCCCCGCATTAACAGCAGCATGACTAATAAAATTATTGTATTGTTTATTGAGTTTCCTGTCAGGAATCAATCCACACCTTCCACCTTATAAGATGGCAAGCAGTACTTATTTTGCCATTCAGTCATAAAATGAATGTTTTGGTTATATTTACAATACATATACAGATAAAATAGGAACATTCAGGTTTTTATTGCAGAACTACTTCCCATGTGTTTCTCCCTCAGTCATATCCCTGCCTTTTCTAATTGTTGTGTCAGAATAGAAGTGTTTCTTTGTGTCCTTTTTATTGAGTAATTTCCCAGGAATGAAGATGTTATTGATGATTCACTCTCCTCATACAGGACCTGCATTGTTGTCTGGCTGGGTTTGAGGATGCTCCTCGAGAGGCCACACTTCAGGCCCTCTTGGAGTGCATACCCATGAGCCAGGCACTGGTAGCCCGGGTCCAGCGTCGCCAGGAGCCCTATGCTCTTGTTTTTTTTGACACATCTACCAGTGAGGACATCAACCTAAATGACAAGGTGTTTGAATCTCTTGTCCTTCACATCACTGAGCCTTCTTTGCTGCCTGTAAGTAAAATTCTGAGCATAGGCAAAATCAGATTACTGTAATTTCTTGTACTTTCACACAATGCAGCTTCCCTCTTAGAGATCTTGAAAAATACTGACAGCTGAGACATTCCTTGAAGCGGTTCAAGTCGGTCACAGTAGCAGCTGGATGCACTGGCACTTTCAGATGTATGCATATACCAACTTCCAGCATACAGTGACAAATGCAGCATACAGGCCAGCAGTGAATTAGACAAGCATGATGCACCTCATCAGCAAGGTTGTATCACCTTATTTATAAGTCATTGTATTAGTATGGAAGCAACCATGCTTGTGTCAATCTAACTAAAAAATAAACAACTCCATATGCTGTTTGATTAATCAGCAGTTAGTTACATAAAGCTGAACTCAACAATAATTCTTCTGTGATCCTCATCCACTGACTCGCCACCAGAGGCCAATCAATGCTTTACAGAATGTTATATCAGTCACTCGTATCAAGAATTTAAAGCACATTCTGTCTGAAAACATTTTAACAGTTCCTGAAAATTAAAGAAAGGTTCTACACTAATACTGCATGCATTTGTTGCAACAATCACTGCATGAACTTATGATGTAGTCACTTTTCTTCAGGATCACACACACACACACACACACACACACACACACACACACACACACACACACACACACACACACACACACACACACACACATTTAATACTAATTTATAAATTATGGAATAGAGTGGAAGAAATAGATAATGAGAAACTGCTGCTAAGAGAATTAGGAAATACCACTTACACATGAGGACACAGCAAAAAACTACTAAAAGGAAGATGTTTGAGTAATATAAAGAAATAGTTTTCCACAGAGAAATATAGAAGTTTGGAAAAAGCTAAGTGAAGATATATTATTGGCAATGAGTGTGCATAACTTTGAGGAAAAACTGGACAAGTATAGATATGGAGACGAGACCACATGAGCATAGATCAGGTCCTGTAAATTATAGTTAGGTAAATGCAAACACACGCACAAATCAAGAGTATTTGCTGTATTGTTATTAGTGTACTAAAGGAGGATATGTAAATGGAAAACAGTAGACCAGCATCAATATACGGTGCCCTGTATTTAGTACCTCCCTCTAATTATTTGCAACCACAGCAGTTCACTATCTACCTACAAATTTCAAATATTAATTTGTCAATACAAAACCATTATTGGTTGATGTGACATTCTTAATATTTATTTCCAGGATGGATGTGTAGCAGAAGTGTACCTGACATATGCTTCATACAGTGGTATAATTTACTTTCAAGTGGATTCAGACACATTAATATCCTTGAATGACCTTCTAAAGATAGCCAGGAGTAAGTTTTATTTAGTAATCAGTTTTAGTGTTAATACTACATAAGTCTAGAAACTGTCATGGAAGTTACCTGTTAAGGATGTGATTCACAAGCAAGTGATGACTTTTGTATTTTGTGTTCTATTTCATCTCTCCTTCCCTTGCTGCTGTTACTACCAGAAGAAATGTACATATCCTAAGAACTGGGTTTTAATAAAACCAAATAAAACTAAAAAAAAGTAATAATAAAAAAATAAAATCATTGAAAGATCAGTAAAAACAGTGCTTTATATAGTGGTCACACTAGTTTCTCACCTCGACACCCCACAGGATGTATTGATGGAGTGCACCCTGTGAAAGTGGCAGTGGGCTAGTCTACCCTTCCTTGAAACACTAGGCCTATTGCCACCCTCTTCCCATAGCTCCACCCATTCATACAGTATCATTGATTGTAGTACTGTCACAGTCAATATTTTTTATTCATATTGCCTATTTATTTATTATTTATTTATTATTCATTTATTTATCTATTTATTTATTTATTTTTATTCTGTATTATTATTATTATTTATTTATTTTATTTTATTTTTTCAAGATTTGCTCAGTTGTTTCCCATTATTGCATAACTGATACCTATATCCTTGCTGTACATACTTCTCACAATTTTTTATAAAAGCTTACTGCTGGCATTTGTACCTGCAGGAAAGATCAAAGAAATACCTTTAGACGCCAATGTAGATCTTACCAAGCTGTACTTAACTTACTTCAATGGTGATGGAGAGTGGTACCGTGCTAAACCAAAGAGTCCTGTGGATGTGGATGGAAAGGTAGGCAAGAAGAAAATGTAATGTGCTGCAACAGTTAGAACTTAAAGGCTTAGTTACCAGTTTTTGTTAGGTTTTAAATCACTTGAATATTCAAGAGTCATCTTTTTAAATGAAATACACATTAATTTATTGTACGATTGCCCTTTTACTTGTATTTTTCCTTTTTCATAATTGGAAGCTAGTTTTATGACTATTCATAAGGGAAATATTTGGATATCTTTCTTCAGTTAGCATTTTAAGTTTTTGGTTAGTTGCTCATGACATTGTAAGCTTCCCTCTCAGATTTTATGACAGTGGTTGGATACTGTAAGGTAGTGTCTGGATGTGATATTTATAGATAAGGTTTAAAACAAAAAATAAGCAGATAAGGGAGGCATGAGAAAATGGTAAGGCTTCTGTTGCTTGGGGTGTTACCATTAACTCTTACCTTAGTTTGCTTCTCAGAGTGTAGCATAGACTGTTTCTGGTCTCTTGCAGCAAGCACAGTCTTACAGATACACATACATAGGGAAAGAATTGCAAGCTATGTGCTTTGTCAGGAAGCAAGGCCACACCACCTTGGCTTAAGAGGACAAACCACACAGCTTTTCTCTACGAGTATCTTGCCTGGCATTGAAATGCAGGACTTCTGGTTGTGGGCTGAGCATGTTAGCTCATAAACCCTGACCAGTGGATACAGATTTTCATCTAGAAAGTCATGAAGTTCATTGGAAGAAATAAAAGAACAGACACTATTTTCCTATTTGGAAGGAAATGACTTAATTAATCTTTGTCTCTAGTTTCTGTATATCAATGGAATGCCTGAAAGTTAAATTAAGTGTTGAAATTATTTAACCAATAGGTCCTGATGGAGTTTGTGGATTTTGGAAATGTGGAGAAAGTATGTATCAGCAACATAAGAAACTTGGAGGCTGTGTCCCCTCTCCTAGCAAAACTTCCTCACCAGGTAACTTTTTAGTTTAGCAAAAGGAGAAATACAGGATTGAGTTTGCTGGATGTGTGTGCAAAGAATTCTTGATTGCATACAGTTCTCTAAGAGTCATTCAAGCTATTGAATAATAGAAGACAAAGGTATGGTTTGTAATAGTTATCTTAAATGCTTGTTGTATTTTAGTAATGTCATTTAAGCTAATTATATTTGCTTGCACAAGAATTTTTCTAACAGGCTTGCTTATACTGGATAATAATGAATTCATGTAATTTTATCTTTTAACTGTTAGACTGTAAAGGCTTCATTGACTTCTTGTAACTCTTGATAGGTAAATTGAGTGCCACTTTGCATCTTATCATCCCAGGCTTTTATCTGGTGATTTTTATAGTTAAGGATCTCCTTGCTCTTTTTTTTTTTTTTTTTTTTTTTTTTTTTTTTTTTTTTTTTTTTTTTTTTTTTTTCTATTTGAGTGTTTTTAAAATAACACTGATAATAATTAGTATTGCAAATCATGTTTCTTGTGCAGGCATTGCCATGCCATCTGTACAAAGTTCCCAGCAATCCTGATTTGAAGTGGACAGTGAAAGCCTGCCAACGCCTGGTGGAGCTGACATCACAGGATACTCCTTTGCTGCTTAAGGTGAGCACAAAAAGAAACATTAATTCACTCTACATCATGCTGAAAATGTACTGTTGGAGACCAGAATTCTTACACACTTCCGATTTGCCTCAAGCAGATATTGTCTGGTAACACTGACTTCTGCCCAGATGTACGATATCCTCTGTTTCCTCACTTAATTTTCCCTTAAGTAAAAGGAGAGAGAGAGAGAGAGAGAGAGAGAGAGAGAGAGAGAGAGAGAGAGAGAGAGAGAGAGAATGTTAAACATAAAAAAAAGTGCAGTATATAAAGATTGTTGAATGGAAAGAATCATCTCAATATTCACAGAATATTGCTCCAAGTTAAGTAAATAGCTACAAGAATGTCAAGGGAAAGTGAAGGAACAGAGGATATAGTACATCTGGATAGGAGTCAGTGTTACCAGATGAAATTTGGTTGAGGCAAATTAGAGGTGTGTAAGACATCTGGAAACTACACTATGTCATTCAGTTTTTCTGTCTCTATAAAGAGAAAAGAATCTGGTTATAAGTGAATGATTTGGTGAAGCAAAAGTTAACAAAAAACAGTGAAGACAAATATTCATATGTGTTTATGTAAATATGTTAGCTTTAGGAGACTATGTAGAAGGTGAAAAGATATATCATAATGAATTACTTGATAGGATAAGTAAGATTTAAAAAATATGCTTTGGAAGAGGAATATGAGGAATAAATGATAATTACAAGATAAAATATGGAATAGGAAGAAGAACATTTTTTTGAGAAAACTGAAAAAGCAGAAGAAAAGTTCAGTAAATGCAGTGATTAAGATAATTAATGGAACAGAAGACTGAGTAAGTTGTTAAAAAGGCATGAGAATTTTTAATGTAAAAAGGAAAGTGCTAGCTGCCAAAGAATAAGAAATTTGTAAAGGAAATGTTTGTGCAGCAAAGGAAGAAAATTCAAACCAGGAATTGCAGTGGCTTACGCTGTGAATGTTCAAAGAGATTTTGCCGAGGGATGTTTTTGCTACTTTGTGAGAATGTAATTTTGTGGTTAACAGTTTCTGGACAGCCTATGTAGATCCAAAACATTTAGAATAAAGTTGATGTAATAGACAGCTATAACTCAACTGTTTGAAGAGAGGTATACTCCTTACAAGAGTAGAAAGAGAGAAGGTTAGTGACACAGAATATGCACATTCATGGAAACTGAAATGTGGAGTGAAGACCAGAAACATTCATTGCAGGAAAGGAAGATCAGCTGACTTCTATTACATAAGAATGGATAGATTTGGAGATGATTGTTCTGTTGCTACTATTAAATCCAACAAAAAGCCAACTGTACAAAGCATCTTTCTTCCAGTTTACTTAAATTGAGAAATAGCAAACATTCTCTCTCTCCCTCTCTCTCCTTCCCTGAGGTGGTATCACAATGGACAGAGAGGCAGCTGCCCATGGTGCAACTATTCAAGAGATTACTACCTCAGAATGAATTGGTCTCCATCAATGACACCCTTGGAATCAATACCAACCTCTTCAGGTAGTGAGATTTACACTCATTGAGCATGTTGAGTGTCAGTGTAGAACATGTGGCTAGTAAAGGTGACCATGTTATAAATCTCTCTCTCTCTCTCTCTCTCTCTCTCTCTCTCTCTCTCTCTCTCTCTCTCTCTCTCTCTCTCTCTCTCTCTCTCTCTCTCTCTCTCTCTCTCTCTCTTATTTATATTTTATCTTTGCAGTAAAGAAGAAGACAAAAACAACAGCACTGACAAAGACATGTTTCTCTGTCATGCGAGGTCGCTATCTTCTTGTGTCTCAGGTGAGCTTACTTGAACTTTGGCCCATGATCTTTAATTACACTTCAAAAGATTAAACCAACTCTTAAGCTCTTCAAGAAATCATTTTATATTTAACTTTTTACTTTTTTACTTTTATATTAAATCTTTGTAAAAATACACATTTAAAAAACAAAGTGCTGTCTTCTTTCCTTGACAGGTCCAAGTCTGCCTGTACAGCCTCCCACTGCTGGGTTAGACTCTTTCTTACCCTGTTCCTCCATGTCCCCTAGTGACATTCCTGATGTTGGCTCCTATTTTGATGTCATTGTGACTTTTGCTGCCAGTCCACACCTGTTTGCTGTAAGGCAATTTTTCACTTTTCATAATGTAGTAAAGCATGTTGATAACTGAAAATTAATTTGAAATATATTGGACACCTTTGAAATCTATTTCTGGTCTTAAAATCGAATATCTAAAATTATTCAGGTCCAACCATGGAACATGACTAAGGAATATGGTGAGCTATCTGACAGCATGCAAAAGCACTATAACAACCTTGTCAATCTTCAGCAAGTTATGGAGATAAAGGGTGGCCAATATTGTGCCTTGAAACACAAAGATGATGTCTGGTACAGGTGAGGCTCATCTGATGTTCAGCATTTTATTATTGGGAGTAACTTTTTATTTATTCACTATTTATGTAATTAGGTAATTTAATTTATTTTATTCCTTTTCTTTGCATATCAAGGTACTTGCCAGATGTATTCCACCAACCATGCATGTTTGGTATTCCTTTTACAGAATTATCTGTGCTGATATATTGTGACATAGAACATCAAGGTGATTGTCTGCCATAGGTAGGAAAATGGGTAAACTAAGATGCAAGAGTAGTATATAATTTGTCTTGGCTCAGGATTGTTGAGCATGTTAAGTTTTCTGTGTTTACTTTTGGATTAGGATTTTTTTGTGTGTTATGGTGAAGCCGAGAGTGAAATCAAGAGACTGCCACTAGCCCATATTTACAGATGTGAGTGCATGCCTAGGAGATATGTGGTTTGGTGTGCATTGCTCACCATGTATTCGTATAACAGTGGTGTCATTGAGGAATGATCGTGGTTACATTTTGGAGTGGTTGAATAACTATAATGGTATCTACTCACTGTTATAGCATCACTAAAAGATGGAATTAGTACAGTACCTCACAGTCTCTTTCAGCTTTCTGTTGTAAAAAGAAAGAAAAGTTATGAAAGGATGAATTAGAGAAACTTTTATCACTTCATCTTTTCAGGGCCAAGGTAGAAATGACTCAGAAGGAAACAGTTGCTGGAGTATTTGTTGACTTTGGGGACCGATTTGTTTCAAGTCTCCAGAATGTACAACCTCTCTTGCCATCCTTCTGTATTCTTCCCTGTCTTGCAATCAAGGCAAAACTTTATGGTAAGTAGTGAACTTGACTTAATATTTACCATATTGTAATTGTGTTTATACCATTATACCAAAGTTTTGTCGTGGACTCAAAATAGGTTCTTGGAAAAAAAAGTGCTTGCTGCTGAAAGTATCATAAAGGAAATGTATAATGGGGAAATAAGAATTTTGGGCCATACTTCTAATCTGAAGACAGATGAAAAGAAGATTAATTATTTACTAAGTTATTTTCTGTTATCCATACATCTCTGTCAGTCCACTTAGTGGTGCATTACAGGTACACTACCAACTGACAGGTTCCCTTAGTTCCAAAGCTTTGCTGGATTAACTGTTTTAAGACCAGCTGTCAGATAATAATGATGCACCAGTAGACCTCAAGGCCAGCATAGCTGGGTGCGATAATGAAAATATTTATCACAATAACCAATAAATCGATAACAATAACCTTATTGCTGATAACTGATAATCAATAACTGGTGATAAATTTATCAGCCAGTAACCGATGAATAGATAAATCCAAGATTTCAGTACTAGCGATAACGATATTGATATTTTAAATTTAAAAAATCGATAAATCCAAATCTTTAATTTTATCTTTATCTTAGGAAAACTTGAAAAATCTTAGAAAAAAATTCAAATTGATTGTTTATCCTAGCTCTTTGCTAATGAAAAGTACTGTTTTAAATAAAATGACTACATTTGATTTTGAAAGTTTAAACTTTCAACATGCTCATCTTCCAAAATCTAAAATTATTGATTATTGCTAGTTTGGAACCAAAAGTATTGGCGATACTGATGAATCAAGAATGCTGGAAACACTGTTGCCTTATTTAAATTAATTTGATAACTCTTAAATTTAAAACATTGTGTGCAATCTACTCTTAATAAGCAAGCAAGCTGGCCCTTTCTTCCTTTGTTTTATCTCTGTCCTGCAGTTACTGTATCTCCCTCATCATTTCCAAAAGTCACTGACATTAACTACTGGAATCCATTATTAAGATGGTCTACAGTTGGGGTAGGGTTGAGGTAGGTAGGTGTACTGATAACTTGTCATGCTTTTATTCTTCATTTATATGACTATTTTTTGCAGGTATTGAACCAGCAAACAGATCATGGAGCCCTGAAGATGCTTTACACTTCCGCACATTGACAGGAAACAAATACCTCAGTTCTGTGGTGTATGATAAGAAAGTAGATAAGAACAACTTGTTAGTGCTCTCATTATTGCTGATTGACACATCTGACAAAGCAGTTGACTTGTATATCAATCAGCTTCTTGTAGAGGAAAATCGGGCTGTCTACACATGGGCTTAAGGCTTCTGAAAGCACTTTGTTTATATCATGCTAACCTTTTTCTTTAAGCTTAATAATTAGAAGTTTATATGTTGAGTTTGGCTGTCCATTTTTTAAGGACATGAAATATCTTGAATGTTGATGTTAAATAGAGGAAGGTAATCTTTATCAGTTAATAAGTTAAAGATTACAGTTATTTTCAGTAAAAAGCAACATAAATCCATTGCAGCTATGAGTGATTTTTTTTTTTTTTTTGGGGGGGGGTGTTGATGATGCTTCTCATCAGTAAGAAATGCTTGAATTATGTACTTTCAGCTCTCTCTCTCTCTCTCTCTCTCTCTCTCTAAGAGAGCAATAATTCTATCTACTTTTACTTAAAGTATATTAACTTCCTACACTGCTTAGGTCAGAGAACAGATGTTTTATGAGACTGCAACATAGTGAAGTGGATTTTACATCTATGGTACTATGAAATCTTATAGAAATGTAATTATCTTATAGTGGATGAGATGGCAATATCTTTCTAATACTTAGGTGTCTATGCAGCATGGTATTAAGAATTTACCTCCTCTGAGTAACACTAAGTTTTGGAAATGTCAGAAAATTGTGAGTAATTAAATGGGTTTAGTTCTTTTCTTTGTAAGTTTGATATGTAATGAAAATAAAGATTTCATTATTATATGATATTACTGGCAGTCATTCTTCATTAAGAGATTATTAAAGCATCCTCTTAAGTTTAGATACTTATCGAGATGCTTTCCACTTAACTATCCCCTCTTCTTCCTGACGCCCCAGAATTTGCTCATTGCTGCCAGGCTCTGAGGCTGTTAATTTTGCCTTGCACTTGTATCTCCTCTTTGTTTTGAAAAGTAGGATATTCTGTATACCATCCTTTTCATGTTCCCTGATAGGAAAGTCTCATCAGTTTCTTTCATGCAACAGGACTTGACATACACAGATTACAGTTCACATAAGTTTTATTGTTGGGCAAAGTACAATGACATATTGATTAATATAATCGTAACGATACATGTGCAACATGCTAACATCAGAGGGGGAGCTGCCCAGCCCCAGAGGAGACACCTGTCACTCAACATGGTTGGATTTTTAAAAAATGGCCTCCACTTAGTGCTTTACCTTCTTGCCCTCAACCAGGCTCAGGAGTAACACTGGGAATATAAAAAAGTAAAAATCCCTCTCCATCCTACAAAAGATCAAGACCCAGTGGCTGTACATGAAGCAAGATGGCCGTGGTCCCTCCTAAAACAGAGAAGTGGAGTCCATAATCTGCTCCAAAATAGAGCCAGAGAGTTTTACAGGACATGAGAACAGTCCAATAAGAGGCAGCCGTGGCGGGGCACTGTGGGGCACGGACAGCCCCGCTCAGTTCTCATTGTGAGAGCCTAACCTTCCCCACCAGAGATCCAGCCTGACAGATCTTCATTCACTGCCATCCCATTGTGAGATAACAGAATTCATTCCCACCAGGAAAATACCTTGTGAGAAGCATCATTTTAAATTTTTATACTTTAGTCACTGGGAGACTATCTGTATTCAAGCTAAATACAAAAGTTGTCTACGCCACTAGGTAAGGCCAGAATGTAGAGTATCCTTGAGTTGTTTATACCATAGCACACACTGGTTTTCTCTTGGTTCAGATAAAAGCAAGTAATTTATTTGGGAGGACAAAGGTGAATTCTATATTAAGACAATCCAGCTTGAATAGATGTCAAAACTTCATATGAATAAAGCATCCTTTATCAACTAACATGCTATCTACATAACTGGCTGTTCATCTATACTAAAATTTAAGTGTCTGCTTAACACAAGATTCCAATAGCTTGTAATTCTTTTATGCACCTCTTCTCCCATTTCATCCATCATGATTATCCATCATGATGAAAAAGCAAATGTCCTCAGTGACAGTGGAATCTACAATTGGGAAGTGGGTTCTCACACAGTGTTTTACTTTACAGAAAAGTGCTAAGACTGGTATTAACCTCATTCATTGTACTCATATCAAAGTTCAGACAACTTTTTTTCCCCTCTTTTTTTAACCAGATTAACTGATTATAGAGTCTGATTTGCACATTACAAAAGCTTGTGTCTTGGAATAGTGTTCCCAGACTGGTGGCACAGATGGTAACTTGGATATTGAACTGAGCCACCAGTGGATTCAGATGTCATCAGGCTGCATCTCTGGTTCTCAAAAGCACCATGACAAGATGAATGTTCCACACCCCAACACCAAGAACACTCAATGGAGATTTTTTCCAGCACATATAAATCAAATTATAGTCTTAAAAGAAGCAGCTTACCAAATCTGTTAAAAAAATTAAAAAAAAAGTTTAAAAAAATAATGATAATAAATAAATAAAAATCTTGGAGTGAAATTAGTATTTGAATTTCCTTCAAAATAACACTGAACAATTTCTGTGTTTTTACACAAATAACAAGCAATATAAGTGTTCATTCATGAGATGGAAGCTGTTCATCTTGTCATTGTAATCTGCCTAAAACTACATGTCAACAATGTCTCTTAACAAAAGCATCTGCATGACTGGAATTTGAGTAATAAATCAAAATATTATCCCACTAGGAGTGATGCTCTTCTTAAAGAGGATATTATTGACAAAGCCAAGGACAAGGACTGGTATTCATTAGAACTTGGCCAGGAGGAACAAGACCTAAAGAGCAGTACAGACCTTGGCCAAGACAACAAACACCAAAAAAGATGCCTGGATGTAACATGGCTTCCTACAGATGCCAAGACAGAAAACACACCAAGAAATCACAAATGTAGCTACAGTGGAGCAAGGATAATGGTATGTACTTGCTGGCACATCCATATATTTGAGAACTTAAGAAGCAGATCTCAGAGAGTTAAAACTGAGTAAGGTGGTGATGATAACTTATGGTAAGGAAGAATGTGAAGTTAGTGGTACTAAACCTTAGCTCTTCCCATTCTCCCTGCAGCTTAGTGCAATGCTGACCAGACCAGACATGACTGCTAAGATAAAAATATTTCCACCTACAAACAACACTTTACAAGAAACATGACATCACAGCAGCTCTCTGCAGGGTCTGCTAACAAAGGACTTCCATACTCCACTATCTTAATAATTTGTTATGCACTTCCAACAACATGTACATTATTTGTTAGAAAAGAATGATATAATTCTACACCAACCCATAGAAAGGATTTCATAATAGAATTTGCAGTTTGCAGAAAAAAAAAAAAAGCTTCCCATGGGAAGTAGATAATTCATACATACACAGTAAATAATTAATCTATACTCAATAAAAGCTATAAACTTTTAATCAATTTGGCAATTCCTAATATAGGCTTAATACCATGAGAAGAGCAAGATGAGTGTTACAATACACAAAAGTTGTTATATCTGCAATGGTAACTTTGCTTATATCTTTTTGTTTTCAGTGGAGCACTGCAGACAAGCTTGTTGAATGACTGGCAGATGGAGTGCCAGCAGGAGCCAAACCACTGACGTGTCCCACAACACTTGCCTGTCAAGACCCGGTGACTCACACATCATCTTGCTCAATGTTCATGTACATAATTTGGACTCATCTCGCCAGGTAACGTAGTTCCCAGGGATTAAATGTCCTCAGCAATGGCATTTTGGGCTTCTCCCCCTGAAGTGGCTGCCAAGGTAAGTAGGGCCATCCAACACTCAAAATTATTTCTAGTAAGATAATTGTCAATTAAAACAAGATTTAAATAATTTAAAAACAAATAACACTCTTGAAGAAACTTAAAAACTCATTTACTTGAATGTGGTCTGGTACACTGGGACATTCAGTATCAATCCTTAGCAAAATTAATCAGATTAAGCTATTTTGGATTTGAATCCCAAACTGAATGAGAAATTATAAGTAAATTAGAATGAAGAAAACTACTATTTAAAGAGGAAATGATCTGATCAGTCCAAGAAGCTTGCCCTCCACCCCTGACAGCAGCACAATACTGGGAAGAAGCTCAGCAGCAAATGACCAGTGTTGCCAAGACCACACTTTCATGAAGTGCGTTTGGCTACAATGGTGCTCCAATAACTTTTCTCTCTCTCTATTGTACAATAATATACAAACTATTCCAATATGAAACACACACAAGGCATTTATCATGGTAAACATTAATTCACAGATGATGGACAATTAATTCCAGAGGCAGTGAATACTTTGTCTCTACAATGTGTATCTATACCTCATGACATGATTATAATTATAAGCCAAATCATTGATGAGGGAGACAGAGCAACACAACTTAAGCTCCCCATTCCAACAATATAAATCAATTATGATTACCTTTAAACTGAAGCACAAAAGGTCCAGCCATCTTTGTGTTTCTAGTTCAGGTGTTTACAATTGATTCTTTCTCTCTATCACATCAGCTATAACTTGCCTTGCTCTGTCCCATTGCATAACATACTATAAATTACATTCTTTATATAGTGACTCAAAATGTATCTCAGCAGTATTCAGTTTGTCTTCAGCTACTGAAGAAAACAAGTGTGTGTGTGTGTGTGTGTGTGTGTGTGTGTGTGTGTGTGTGTGGGGGGGGGGAACAGACCCATGAACCTCCTGCTTAACAATCTGCATGGGTACCAAAGGGTGCTACAACAGCCTTGATGTGTGACCCTCTACATCCCCTGCCTTACTTTTGGAGTTAAATGTTACAACAGCAGTCTGCTGGTAATACAGAAAATCTTACAGGGCCAAGATGGAATCTAGAATCTGCACTGAAAATAAATGTCTGAAGTCTTCAACAGGCTGAATATTTGTGTCATGTTTTAGCTTAAATTTGTACAACTTGTGCTGTTTGGCTAAACTTTAATAGATTTAACAGATGACAAGGCAATATGCCAATGCATGGCAAAGCAACAGCTTTTACATAACAAATTAACTTAAGTTAATATTGTGTGGTTGTATGTCGCCATCTCTGCCTTTCAGTACTCTTTCTTTGAATAATTTTATCCTTCTGCCATCTTACTAAGAAAAAAATTCACTCTAAAAGTTTGGTGGTTTCAAAGGGCATCCTTGATCATGGCATGAAAGGCTTTGCATGAACCATAACCATAAAAAACAATCTCAGTAAGGTCAATGTCCAGCCACAATACTAATGGGTCCTCCAGCAGAAGGTGTAAAAAGTCAGTCTGCCTTTTGTACATACAGAGTGGATGTGTATTACTTATGTATATAAAAATAAGTGATGAAATTAGATGAAAAGTGATTAGCAACATAAATTTAGGCACCCTTCAGTACCTACTGCATAATATACATTGTCACATGACCTCAGCCTGACATGGCACCTGTCTGCTTTCTTGACTACTGAGGTCTACAAGAGTATCCTGACTGAATATGGAGAATCAGAGACCACAGATGCACAGACAGGATACGCTTCAGACTTGTCCAGTTTTAAGAAAATGTGATACAAGTGTGGCATGAAATGTTATCAAAATTACGAGTCTTGACATGGCATACACTTACTTACCTCATTCATTTTACTGTCAAGAATAACTCCCTAATATAAGACGACACAAGCAAGATTACTAATGACCCACTTGGTCTAATTTTTCTTTTTTTACATAACACATTACAGACCAAAATTTAAGTTCAAAAGTTCTTGATGTGTATTCCAGTCAAAATCTGTACCAAAAAAGATTAAATAGGCAGCAAGGAGTATGAACAATACAAACCAGTTTCTTCATTCATGGGAGACAGATGCAGTAGTCTCTTAAAAGAGTTGGGTCTTTTCCTTGCCAAGTGGATTACAATAGATTGCTAACACTAACGAAAGGGAAAAGTAAGTCTGTCCATCATTATGCTAACTAAATGGGCAGACCACTTGTTCATCTGTACAGAGGATGAGTTCCATCTGTCAGTGGGAGACAATAAATACAAAAATATAAACATTTTACAAACTTGTACACTAGACAATTTGGGCATTTACATAGAACCTTAATAATAAAAAGCTTTTACCTAACTGCAGTGTGAAATTTGTACAATCATTAATCTTCTGCTCACTACTCAGTATTGGCATTGTTACAAATTACTGTCAGAAAATGGGATTGTGAATACTACTTAGGAAAAACCAAGACGAAGCAGTTCAGTGGAGTGAAGGCATCAGTGTTCTACTGAAACAATGGGATTGCATGTTTCTCTTGTGCATTATTCCCATAACCAAGAAACTTTCATGTCCATCAATCAACCCCACAGCACTGTGTTTTACAGTAATTAAGATCTATGCTGAATAATGAGAAATGTGTAAAATTTATTGGCATTTTTATCTTCATTACGATGTTTCAGTTCTTAATACTTTAAACACAGTCAGTTTATATCTCTGATGTGTGAATGAACAAATATTTACAAATATCAAGTTGACAAAGAGCTGCAGGATTTGGAAAAAGGCAAAACAACACACAACCCTCTCAAATTCAACAAATTCAATACCTCTGAGGGACAAAGTCCCCTGATTTGGATGTTGAGCTGAAACTCTTCCAGACAGACCACAGATATCAAGATGAAGCAGACACAAAACTCAAGATACAAAGGAAATACAAGTAGTCCACACTAGAAATATAGGCATCCAAAGACCTTAAAAAGTTATCTAATTGAAACATCAATGGACTAAATAAAAAACTCAATGGTATTTTCGAATATTTAAATACAAATATTAATTTATGCAAATACTGCTAAGAGAATATTGAATAATGTCAAGCATATATGCAAAGTGTTGGCAACATCCCTCAAAGCTTAGTCAGCAATGATACTGACAGTAAGAAGCCTTGCCAGAACTCCATCTGGCATCTTAGCTTTCTAAGAAAACTAAAGCAACTCATCAAAATTTTGCACTGGACTCATAATTCCAATCATGACAATCTTGGCGACAAACATACCTCTTAGGCACCCACTCCTACACTCTGAACTGAGGATAAGTCATCTGTTGATTTGTTTGCCAGTACACTCAAGATCTATGCAGAGAAGAGTGCCACCGACAGAAAGCTTGTGCCTCTGCAACCACTCTGAACTTTCACAACACACAGATGACAATGACACACTGCCTATGACCTGAGCCAGTTGGTCTGAAGGTTATCACTGAGGTGATTTAACACATACCATACCAACACACAACCAATCAAACAACTGTTGGAGGACATGACACTCACTGAATCCTATGTAAAGAGTACATGTATATACTCTCTTCATAATATTAAAATGTGTATTAGCTACCCAGTATTCTCTCAGACTGCTGTTGTGCTGTAATGGGAATAATGTGTCTCAAGGCATATGGTTTGAGATTTAAACAGACCACTGCCTCATAATCACAAACTCTCAGACTATAATACTCCTTGTACATTTGTCAGGCAAGCCTCTCCTTTATACAATATATATGTGTGTGTGTGTGTGTGTGTGTGTGTGTGTGTGTGTGTGTGTGTGTGTGTATGTATGTATGTATATATATATATATATATATATATATATATATATATATATATATATATATATATATATATATATATATATATATATATATATATATATGAGGCAAGCCTCAATTGTATACAATATGTGTGTGTGTGTGTGTGTGTGTGTGTGTGTGTGTGTGTGTGTGTGTGTGTATATATATATATATATATATATATATATATATATATATATATATATATATATATATATATATATATATATATATATATATATATATATATATATAAAGCTTCCTCCTGCATGCCAAAGGGCTTTAGGGATATCAAACCAGATAGAGGAGACTGAAAATAAAATATCTACTAAAAAAGGTGCTGCAGAAGGTTAGAGAAGCACCTGATGTCTGGCACCATGAAATGTCAACCAGTTTTCCAAAGAGCTCCACAAAACAATAAGAGCACAAATTTTATGTGACCATGTGCTTCCATAACAAGTGACAAGCAGTCCATCACAAACTGCAACCCATACTTTCATTCACTTTTCTTAAATATCTATTCCTTGGTTTAGAGTGCTTGATAGCAGCAAAATACTGCACAACTCATTAACTTCATCCCTGATTAGCCCATCCACAAAAAATATACAAATTGCATAAATCTTCACTAAAAAACCCTTGCCCTTCTTTTGTATATTTGATTATCTGGTCCTAGCACAGCACACCTTCACCTCTAGGACCCTTGCCTGGGCAACAGACAGCAGAGGGCAAGGCCTCACTCAGATCACAGCTTGCAGGGAACAACAGGGGTAGGAGCAGGACTCACCAATTCTAGTAGCAGCAAGGGACAGGTACTGCACCTCACCTCATCACCTGTCACTCTTTCTCATCCTCAAAATCAAACTTCCAATTCTTTTCAAAGTCCCCAAGGTCCTTCTCAGAAGTGTCCTGTGATAAATGGATCATATTAGGAAATCCAACTTAACAGCAACAAGATGGACATTACAAGTAGGAGTATTAAAAATATTAAATATTCTGCCATGTTACTGAGGAGTGAGGGAGGAGTGAGTCCATTGGATTAATTCATACATTACTTGCAGGACACTCAGTACAGTAAACATTTTGCATCTATCTATTATTTGCTATCAGACATTATCTACAATAATAAAGTATTTGGATAAAATTAAACAATATATGAAAGTCTTATTCATGACCTGCTTAACAGCCAACATTTACAATTGAGCTGCAGGCTTATTTTTTGCATTAAAACTGCATGCCACATGTTCGTTTCCATTGCATCATTGTTTATTTCTTTCTCTACATCTGGCACTTGTTCTCAGGAAATCCCTTCAGGATTATATTACGAATGAAGAGTAATTATTCCTGTTCTTGAATTCCTATTTTGCATACTCTTACTCTCTTAATCTCCTCTCACTTTTCTTTCACAGCAGACTCAGATTTGAAATGTCTGTTAGCTCCATCATTTTGGACAATCAAAAGAAGGTAACATTCACTGAAGGCCAGAGTGAACACCCACCTGAGAGGCTGCCTTGCTTTCCATCTCCTTGCGCTTGACCTCAATTCCGTTCATGACCAGACTCAGCTCCTCCTTTAAACGCACTTCCTGTAACTCTGCCTGTCAAGAGAAAACAAGTCATCTCTTGGTAACTCATCCAGTCTTGGTCATATACTGGACTGCTGACTGTCACCTTTTGGAGAGAGATACGAGATCACAGAATATAAAACTGAGACCTCATCCACACCACACATCCCATTCCCTTGCTTAAGACTTAAGACAGTAACAGGCTACTGTCACTGAAAAATTCTTAATGATACACCTGCCAAATTGCAAGTGAGGATGCTTAATTTCAGCAAGCCCTTGTTAGAACAAAGGAATATGAGACTGCAAGTGGCCAGTTGGCATGTGCAAGACAGCTCCTGAATACTTGAAACTTAAATTCACCTCCAGAATACTTGAAACTTAAATTCCTGATATGCCTTTTACAAAGAGATATTAGCCTGGAATACAGAAACAGAGAATATGCCAAACACATTTCAAACCAAACACAAAGGTTTATATGGTAATGAGCATCATTGTGATATGCCAAACACATTTCAAACCAAACACAAAGGTTTATATGGTAATGAGCATCATTGTGAACTTTTTTCTTTCTAAATTAAGATTGTGAAACCTTATGCTGTACTTCCCAGCATCAAAGATGCTTAATCCTCGAGGAAGCACCCCCAGTTTTGATAATCAAAATGCAGAGGGAATAATAATAATAATTCAAGAATAATAAATAGAATAAAAATAAACAATCCTATAAATAATGTCATGCAATATTAACAAGACAACCACTGAGCACTGAAAACCCAGCCATGTCCTTCGTATTTTTTTGGAACCATTACAAACTGAAAATAAAGATTTACTGGTAAACCTCTAAATATACCAGTTTTACTTCTTTTTGCTTCATAATATTGCCTTAAAGTAAGGATGTTGAGGAGAGTGAAAATGCTGGCAATATTGATGCATATGCAAGATAACACTTATCTGTTGCCTTGTCTACCATATGCTGTCCATACCAGAGTGAATTTTTATGATTATCTATATTTCTTTTTATGATACTTTAATTTATTTGCTTCTTTGAATAAGTGATTTATACACTTCATTAAAAGGCCATATATAGGAGTTCAGATTACTGTCTAGCACAGATAATCTTCCAATGGAGTTAGGATAGGTCAATGAAAATGTAACCTTCAACTTCCAGGACACATGGTAGATTTTCAAGACTTATTTTAGAGAAGAAATAGTCCAAACCAAACCAATATGGTTATGATGTATGTAAGTAATTCATACCTGTTCTGCAAGCCGAGCACACTTATTAATGTGAACTACATTAATATGTATACCAAACACATGCAAGCACATATACAGCTTCTGTTGATAAAGTAATACCTTGACCTGATTATACAAAATCCATATAATTTGTGACTTATCTTATTGATGAATATGAAAGCCTTTAAGAATGACTGATAAAAGATGAAAGAGTGGAAACAGTTACTGTGTGGAGAACAGAAGACAGCAGAGAGCCTCACTAACCAGATTATCTGACTATAGAAATTATTTGCCTTTAATCCTTACAGGTGAGACATGCAAATTTTATGTAAATGACACACAATGGAGTTCTACATATTCAGAAGCACCTGCACATTCACATATCTGGCATGTCATAATTTTTGTGGAAGCTTGTCAACAGGAAATCTACTTATACTTTATCAGCCATCCTTCTGCTAATCTCTTATTAACCTTATATTCTCACCATTCTCTTTTCATCCAGCACTATGGCATCCATGCCTTCTCTGGTGGCTGCAAATTGCTGCCTCAAACATTCTTGTTGGGCTGGGTCTGCTGAAACAGGCCGGATTCCTGAGGACTCCAGCTGAGTGAAGAGTGGATCAACAATACCGTGGCCCATGGTGTTCATGTGCTCCAGGGAGGCAGGAATGCATGTCATCACTCCTACTGTGTACCCACCTGGCTGATACAGCATCTGGGACACAAAAAAAGGGGATCATATATAGTAAAAGCATATTAATGGTGAAGAGCAGGTTGGAAGGTATTAATAAAGCCTATGAAAAGAAAAGAATATATACAAATATCACTGTGAAGATGGAAGAATTTTGATGCATGGATTGCTATAGAGGATCCAAGATTAAGCAAAGTATTAGGCAGAAATAAGAAATGCATATCATATGTGCAAGGAAAAAGTGTATGGAATAAATATATGAAGAATTTAGAGTAGTTGTTGTGTTGCAAGGAGAAAGAACATATACATTCTCTATGATATGTTTGTGTGTGAGAAAGATAGTAGCAACAGAACAGATATAAGAAATGGGGTGACAGCAAATTGTTAGGCAATAAACTATATCTTTCCTTCCTTGCATATATATATATATATATATATATATATATATATATATATATATATATATATATATATATATATATATATATATATATATATATAAGGATTCTAATACACATTAGGAAAAGAGAATGAAGATCATGATGAGTCAATCAACAAGACAGAAGCATGTAGAAGGCATCAACCTTCACACTAAGTCACCTGTGGCATAGGGGAGATGGCAGGCACAGGACGCCTCACAGTGGGAGTGGTGGTGGTCTCAGTGGCACTGCTGACTGACGATTGGATGGGGTTGGCTGGCTGGATGACAGTGCGGGACATGCGAGAGATCGGTCCAAACCGACTCACCAAAGGAGGATCAAATGGGATAAAATCATCCTTGCCTTTCCCCTCTTCCTTGCGTGCAGCAAAGGTTCGGTAGCCAGCAGCAGGCTCATATGGCTTCTCAAGACCCTTAGGTGCTATGTAGAAGTCTGCCCCAGAGGTCCAGATACTGTAGGTGGAGGTGAATTCCTGAGGCTTGTTGGGCTCCTCCCCATTGGCAATCCGTGTGGCTACTTGGTGTGTAGCCTCCTTGCCCACAATGGTCTCCAGCTGGTTCATAATGGCTTCCTTCCTCTCTTTTAATTCCTCCATAGATTTAGAGGCCATGATGGAGGCTGGAGCCAAGGTGGTGGTGGCAGGGGAGGTGGTAACACAGAAGGCAGCACAACTGGTGTCTGGCCAGCAGGAGACCAATGGATGGAGGCCCGAGTTGGTAGGTTTGGTGTTAGCAATGGGGATGCAAAACTCATTTGTATGCCCTGTCACGTTGTACACTGGAGCTGTGTTAAGGAGCATTGTTGGGGGATTACCACCATACAAGTCTGGCACAATGGCTGCTGCCTGGCCAGGGAATACGGCTGCTGCAGGAGCTGATGGAAGGGCCTGCTGGGGAGGAGCTGGCTGAGCGAACACTGGAGGCTGACAGTGAAAGGAGCCATAAGTGTACTCTGCCACTGGGGCTGGGTGGAATGGAGTTGGAGCAAGAGCAGGTTGGATAATGGCTGGGGTGGGGGTGGGGGCAGGCAGTACAGGCAAGGACTGTGTGTGAGTTGGCAGGTGTACAAACTTATGGGCTTCATAGGCCATTGGAGCAGCTGGTGGTGGTAGGTCTCCAACTGGAAGCAATTCATCAACTGCAGTGACTTTTGTCACAGGACCAGCAGCAGGTGGATGCTCCCCATTTTTGGTTTCTACTCCAGCAGGAGGGTGAGGGGTTAAAGGTGCTGGGGGAACAGTGAGGTGCTGTGATGGGGTCTTGAGGGCTGGAGCAGCTATGGGAGGAGCCAAGCCTTTCCCATGTTTGCGGCTGCGATTGCGGTACTTTTCTAGCTCCTCCTCTGAATGGGCAAAGGTGCAGTTGTTGCCACGGGGACAACCACCACGTTGAGTGAGGTCCCGGCACATGCTGGTCTTGTATTTGGCATTGTGGGGATGGTGGGCATCTGGCAGCTTGCGGTTACCATGGTGCTGGATGAAGTGAACAAGGCCAGTTACCACTGCCCGCACTGCCTCCATGGCTGCCGCACATGGCTTCCATCCTGGAGGTGGTGCATCAGGGGCTGGGTCCAGTGATGCCAACAGCTCTAACTGAGGTCGCAGGGATGACAATTGGCCAGGGTCCCCAGTGCGCTGCAGAGCTATCACTAACTCCTGCAACAAACACCAATCAAAGGATTGTAGCATGCACAAGAAAAGATTTCCTTGAGAAATGTATAATAGATCTCAAGTACCATACAGAGGTGAAGGAATGAAATGTGGATTGGATGAAGGCATCAAACACACCATCTACAGATAGTCTGATTAAGTGAAGAAGGACAAAGTAAAATAAAGAGAATACATAAGAGGTAAATGTACATAAGGTAAATGTAGCGAGTACAAGGTGATTTTCAGTGATATGAGAGGAGACAGTGCTGCAATATGTGACACAAAAAAGAGGGATGAGAAAGAGATTATTCAAGGAAAATAATAACTGGATATAATTCTGTCATGGTCATCCCCTTGAAGGACTTCTTAGAAACAGCTGTCAGACACAGATCACCAGATAACTTTGAAATGTTTTTTCATCTAGTGACAGTCTTGTAATTCAAAGATAGAAATGAAACCAATGACACAAACTTATCTCATAGTTTGAAACCCAAGCAGCTCTCTTGCAGTACCTGAAGGAACAACAGCATTGCAGGTACCTTACCTGCACTGACTGCCCAAAGGACTGTGGGGTCTGTAACTTGTCAATGATGGACTGCATGTGTGACTTGTGTGCAGTATCTCCATACAGCAGTGAGGACCACTGGTCTGGGGCAATTCTTAGTCCAGCTTCAGTAGCTATCTGGACTATCTGGGCATCATGCTCTCGCCGCAGTGCCTCATAAGTGCGGAACTCCTCCTTCAGCTGCATGAGGGATGAATCACCTTCCCTCTTTGATACCTGTGATGTACACACTCATGAGCTAATGTATGAAATGTTTAGATCTATCTATATCTCATCTCTTATCTGTTATTAAGGGATGATGGCAATACTTCACACACACACACACACACACACACACACACACACACACACACACACACACACACACACACACACTCTTCCTAATAGTTCCAGAAACAAATCCCTTTGTATGCTAATCCTTATAACCTAAGATCTACTCATCCTTATCTGTCAAGATTTATTATTCAATCAAACCAAACCAAAAGTTTCTTAGCCAAACAAATTTTTCCCTAAATGCTAACTCCCACATTCCATAAAAGTTCCTGAGCCAAACTGAATTTTCCTTCTACACTGGCCTTCACATTCCAGGTGGGTAGCTCTGCCTTGCACCTACGTGCTGTACCTTGAAGCAGGAGGCTCGGTAAAGCAGTTGCACCACATGTCCGATGCTGGTCTTGGAAGCCTGTGGAAAGTGTGGCTCCAGCCGCTGCACAACAAACATCACCAGCACCTTTCTGGAAAGGGCTGAGCCATCCTCCAGGGCCAGCAGAACCAACTTCAGCACCTCTTCCTGCATGGCTGTGGATGGAATAAGGAGAGGTAAGTAACTGGGAAAATATATATTTAATACATTTTAAGCATCTCCTCTGAATTGGGAGAATGAAATATTGAATTATTTCTGAGAAGGAAAGAGGGGAAGGTGAGAGGACTGAAGTGTGCATGCACAAGTGTATAGACAGTTAAACTGTACAGTGTTGTCACACCACCTGGCAAGTTTTGCTCTTCATTCTTTATTATGGCAAACCTTTCACCAAAAGTTATTTCTCATCAAAACAGGACTATGACTGTGATTGTCATTATAGTTATACCAGTTGGCATGGCTAACCTTACAGCCAACCTATTTCCCCTGACAAGACAAAACTTTGCACTAGAATTAACATAGACAGAGGGATAAAAAAAAATTATACAGCTTTAACCAATGGCTGAAGATTACCACAAAATTCCAAAACCAGACAGCTATTTTTGGGTTACCATCAGGTAACCTGGACTGATTACAAAGACATGGAGCTTGTCTTGAAAAATCCAAAACTGATCCCTGCACGTCACCCAGTTCTTCTCACAGACCCTTAACCAAATGACACCCAATGTCTACTCACCAGGGCCGAGGAATTGACACCCTCTAGCCCGCACTGCTGCCCACAAGTTGGCTGAGAGCTGCTGGTGATTCTGGTGCTGGAGGATAAGCTCAGTGACAGTCCTCTCACCCAGGGAGCGTGCAGCCCGCACTGCCCTGGCTCGCCCTTCGTCCTCCACTAGCTGGCAATTGATAAGGGTGACCAACTTCCTCTGCATTGGCCGGGATAAGAGTGAGGTGGAGCCATTGGTACCCGAGCCTGTGGGGCATTATGATTGTTATGTTACATGCATAAACCAGAAATGGTAAATAACAAGAATTACAAATACCAAATGAATACTTCAAAAGAACATAAGAACATAAGAAATAAGGAAAGCTGCAAGAAGCGACCAGGCTTACACATGGCAGTCCCTGTATGAAATATACCTACCTATAGAAGTAAAAAGTTTGTTGATGATGTCATTATTAATGGCACAAAGATGAAATACTAGACATCAACATAAAATATAGCCATCTTGAAATTTATGGATTTGGCAAATGAACAAAAATAAAGGCTTTGAAAAACAGGGTCACAAATTTAACTAAACACTATTTTATTTTTAAAACTAAAACAAACTCAAAAATTTGATCAAGGGTTGCCATATGCAATGCCACAAATTAGCATGAGCCTGGAACACATTAAAGACAAAACAGTACACTTACGCACCAGAGAAGGGCTTGAGAAAGAGTGCCAATTCCTTGATACACTTGACTGCCATGAGGTAGTTAGTGGTATGGGATGCAGGCACTGGTGGAGGAGGGGGCAGGTCCCCCTCCTCCACAGTGCTTCCAGCCCCCACCAGGGACAGCAGCGCGCCATTGACTGGAAGCTGGTCCAGTTCCAGTCGCATTACAGTCTAAAATGCAGTCATACACAATGAGAGTAGTTAGAAATTAAGCCAGTGTTTGTAGAAATCTGAAAACAGGGACGAGCCACAACTGAAAACACTCCATTAGGAAATACATTAGAATGATAAAACTACAAAGAAGAATTAAACCATGAAATAAACTTATTTGAACAAAAATTAAACCACATAAAGAATAAGGATATTCCAGCGGGAAATAAAACAGTGAGTGGTAAAATGATTTGTGGAATGACCTAAGGTGTGTTCCAGGTTATAGCATATACTGATAACACAAATAAGTAAGCTGGAATAATAGTTTTTCTCCTTAAATTAAATGAAAATTACAAACAAACAAAAAATATGTAGACATTATGATGGAAATGCAAATATTCACGTACAAAATTTTAATGCAAGAAACTTAACATACTCTTCTCTCATCCTCTCTCTTACCTGGTCATAGGGGCACTGGTTGCGCTGCAGCTTGGCCAGGCAGGCGCGGCACACAGTGTGGCCACAGCCGAGGCTGATGGGGCCACGCTGTCCACTGTCAAACTCATGGCAGCAGATGGGACACGACAAGAATTCGGTCCACTGGGGGGCCTGGATGGGCATGTTCCCAGGCTCATGCTACAACCTCCTGCCAAATCAAGATTAACATGTTGCAACTAGATCAAACCACGTAAGGGGAGGTGGGCAGCTAGAGTCCAACAGGTGGTACAGAATGGTGAGGGCAGATCTCATGACTTTGTAATGAGGATAGGACGTGAAGTAACCAGATGAAGCTTGACATGGTTAGGTTCTATAAAGGAAATATGTAAAAAGATTATTGTCAAACAGGATGGTAGATGACTGTAATGGTCTCGGTAATCAAGTTGTTTCTGCAGTCAATGAGGGGTTAAGAAAATATTTATTTATGTATGGACAAGGGTGGAAGGTTTGCACAAGTAAATATGCACATTATAGGGGCTGTCACGCGTTCACCAGCCTTTGTTTTGTAACCCCCCATATGTTAATACTGCATTTTCAAGAGGGCACCACCCCCGTCCTCTTCAGCCTTAATATCCGTGACCCTAATACCACACGTCGCCATTACTCTCTTAAAACCAATACACAGCCGCCCATTGCAACCCAGTTGGGCCTGAGGCAACCTTAACAACACCACAGAAATACAGGCTGCACACCCTTGACTCTTAAATATGAGACTTAACCCTTCCTAACTGGTTGGCTTATGTCAGGGGGTGTGATTCCCTCCTCCCGCCGCCCCTCAGGGCACTGCCGCGGCCGTACAGCGAAACACGGGGTTATTTATTCTAGCTGTGTCATGGTGTAGGGTGAGGTATGTTGTACTCACTGGGATTGTAGCGAATATATGTTTGGGAAATGTCACAAGTGCATCCGTGAAGCCATATTGAGCCTGGCACTGGCCAGCGAGGATTTGTCGCGGGGGTGGCGCCGCTGCCCTGCCACTGCCGGCCCGCCGCCGCACCCACGCCCAGCACGGCACTGCACCAATGCTGCAGGAAGGGTAGTGTTGCATCAATACCTCTCCATATCATGCGTACACCTGGGATAAGGTAATATTTACGACTGTTTTGTTTCCACTTTTATTTGCCGTTCTCGATAGATAGGTAAAGATGCTACATATAAAAATACAATCTACTCCCGTTGTAATACTCTTTAAATTTCATTTTTTTCAGTTTTATATTCAAAGAAGGCATTTTTTTTTTTTTTGTAAATTTAAATGAATAACATTATTATATAAGACAGGACTAAAGATCCTACAGAAGAATTTTCTCTTGTGCATATACATGGTAGGGTATTTACGGATACATAATTTACATAATGTAATCTGTTTTTATTTTAATACATAATAAAAGGAGCAATGAAGTACTGCAGAATGACAATTTCATAACAATTATAGTTTTATATATTTTTGATAAGACAAAATTAACAAACGTTCAAATATCGCTTGGGAAAAAAAAACATAGGATATATTTTTTTATATTGATAAATCGGAAGAACATGCAGCTAAAACCTACTGTAATGAATGATAAGTTTGACGAGAACCATTGACTCGTCCTTCCTCCCGCTGCCCTCAGAGCGTCAACATGGGATTCGACACAATCTGGAACTCTCACCCTAAGAAGTACGGCCCAGGCTCCCGCAGATGGTAAGAATTGCTCATCAGCTATTTACAACAACCACGAAACCTTTGCCTCAATTATATTTTATGTGGTAAGTGGAGAAAGCGGAATGGAGAGGGTACAGGAAGGGATCTCCTCTCCACGTGTGGCGCCGAGCTGGGACAAAAATGCCTGGCTGTGTATATCTGGTGGTGTGTTGCCTCGCCCTCGTGGTTGTTGTGCTGTTTGTTGGTACCGTGTCAGGATTTTTGTGATGGGGAATGGTGGCGAGGCAAGTTTTAGCTGTGAGGGAAATGGTGAGTTTGTGTATTGTACTGTCAGGTTCGGAGGGTTTGTGTGAGGCAAATTTTATCTGTTTGAGGCGATGTGGCACGCTGCATTTTACAGAAAACTGATCTTGCTACCATACTTTAATTAGCGTCTCTATCCTTTCACCTCTAGCCCGCAGTATCTTCCAACCAAAAGCTTTCATGAACTTCAAAAACTTCTACTAAGTTGCTGTTGGAAATTTCCGTATTAGTAGGGACAGTCCATATGTCACTTTTATAATACTGGACCTGGCACCAGTAAATTTAATATATATTCAGTTTCTCTATTGGGTAATTTTTTTATATAGTAATTATTAGACGAAGCAATTTTGTCATTTATTGTGATAATAAATACTCTTCTTTCATCAGCCGGGCGTGTTCTAACCGTCACGGCCTCATTAGGAAGTACGGCCTCATGATCTGCCGGCAGTGCTTCAGGGAATACGCAGCTGACATAGGCTTCAAGAAGGTTAGTGTAATAATAATAATAATAATGATAATAATAAACGGTTTATTATTTAGGCAGTTAACAAACTGAAAATATACAGAGGGTGTGGGGAAATACTTAACATTAATCCTAAAGGTAAGTCTAATCTAGAAGGGACTATTGATTGATGGCTCGCACCATGGTGGGAATCGCACTGAGTCTGTACCGGTCCGTGCACGGCTCCTTTAGGGGCGTTATCTTATGGTGGCTGGTGGCATGGACCGGGTGTGGCGCGTCAGGCAGTAGCATGTTTCTGAGACGTGGATGATGTGTGTGTGTGTGTGTGTGTGTGTGTGTGTGTGTGTGTGTGTGTGTGTGTGTGTGTACCTTGTACACACACGATTAGGGTTAACAGTAGAGGTCTTACCTTTTGATACCATAACCCCTAAAGGACCGGGTTTGTTCCTTGCAGATATCCCTTCCAGCCAGGTCAGTTTTGACAATTCAGCAAAAATAGGTACTTTTCCGTCACCAGTTTCTCAATTCTGTTTTGACTGATTGCTTAAAGTGTAATAACATCATACTCATCAATCTTTCTTCTTCAGTCTCCCACAAACTTGAATTCTTTAGGTGATGTGTCTCAGTGGTGAAGTGAAGCAACTTTCTGCACTTTCTCAGCCTGTGTTGGGATGGTTGTGTGCCATGCAGCAGCCTAGCTGGGGGGCCACAAGCCTCCTTTATCTGCTTCCCTCACCAGTATCTCTGTCACTCACATGAACATCTAAATCTGTCATTTTGTAGACACACTAAAGGAAATAGTATTGCTGTCTGTCACTTATAACATGCAAGAAAAAAGCTGTAATTGTCATGTCTGGAAGGATGTACAACACCAAAACCCCGTTTGCTAGTGTTTTATTTTTCTCCGGTAAAAACCACTTTCGAGATTTGAGGGAGTAACTTGTAACTCTCTCCCAATAGTATTTTTCACTAAGAGGTTGTTTTGGAGCAAATTTCCCCTTACGTGGAGTGAAAGTCACTGGCTGCTTATCCTCATCCAAGGAATTGGAGGAAGAGGAATGATTATTATGGTTTGCAGGACACTGAGGCTCAGAGGGAGACATTGTTGTGAGGGAAGGAAATTCACAGGCCCAAAAATTTGAAACTAAGCTCCCAAAATGCAGGTCAATTTATAGACACCATCTGCCCTCTACATTGCATCAACTATAGATGCCACTTGTCCTTTAGGGGTTAAAGGGTTTCTGGACAGGTTGAATCAGGCATCTTATGTCCAGTCTGTAGATATTTGGAATTTCAGATTGGCAGTGTCTTGGCACATGACAATAAGGGTCTCTTCAAATTTATACTCATATCCTAAATCTGAAACTTATCACATTTTTATTATAAAATAGTTCTCCTTGAATTGATCATTTTTCTTGCAAAATTTAATGTTGACCTCTGGGTTATACTTTTGACTCGTCTCACACCACTCATCATGTTACCAACCAACCTGTGGCATGCCATGGATGGAATTTCAGTTTTGTGGTCATTCATCATAACTGGGGTTCATGAATCCCAGTATGATCTTGGAGGCTCTTCACAATAGATTTCCAGTTGTCCTTAAGGGAGACCAGAAAGTCTGGGTGTACTTTAGATGAGGATGTATGGTGGGCAGCAATATGGTCTTAAATATAGGCACATCTAGATATTCAAAAGACACTGCTTATGTGTACATACATGTCCCAAGGGTTATTTCACCACTATGGCAGAAATTGTTTGCCACTTTGTACTGCTGCTCCATAGGGTAATCAGGCACTGTTGTCTGTTTTTTTGTAATGAACACACTGTCATTCACATTTCATCTTTTGTGGCAATGAGTTATTGTACTTAAGTTCATTTCCGCTTGAAAGATGTGATACCTTCTAGAATGAGAGAAGACCTCTCCATAGGACATGCTTTGTCTTCCTATTCTGAGATGACTAGGATTAGTATGAAGGCTGTTTGCTTTCACACTTGTGGCAGTAATGTGTTTTTACACTTAGTTTATTGCAGTTTTGCAGGACTGGGAATATGGTAGCATTTTTTTTATATAAATAGTGACATAATTAGTTGATATATTTAATTGCTGATATGACATGTGATAATCAAATTGTATAAAAATTTAAGGATGTCTTTTTAATATACTTAATTCTATCTTTGGAAAATGTTAAAATAAAGGTGGGGGGCACCTTGCCTCTGTTACCTTTCTGGTGATATCACTTTGGTTCAAAGATACTTTTTTGTAGGTTCTCTGCATTAAATGGTATTTTTTCATGTGTAGTAATTTATCTACTCTTTCCAGTTGGACTAGGAATAGCGAGGGCAACATGTGATGAGTGACCAAGAGCCCCATGAGCTGCCTGCTGTCCAACAAGGCATTTCAAATTAAATGAATTTGACTTAAACTATTGTTTCAAGTTCCTTATGTGATCTTCATAGGTAAAGGAGAACAAAGGGAGGTGGTGCAGAAGGGATGCATGAATGGTCAAACCTGTACTCATAGTATTTGTAACACTTGTAGATGTTCCAGTAATATAATGCTGGCACGATGGTCCATGGAATATTTTGTTAGGGAAGGACTTGCTGATTGTATGAATGATAGATCACTCAGAAATGAAATAACAATCTATGAATAAGTACTGCAGTATATCACTGCAAGAGTAGCAGTACTGAAAAAAAAAAAATAGTAACAAGCAGTTCCAAGTACTGATTTGGAAAGCGGTTATTGGTGATGCATGTGTTCACCCAATCATTGTCTTTTATGTAAGGAAACCAGTAACTTAATTTCTCACAAGAAGCAAAAGGAGAGACATCCTGGAAGGCTGGCTAATTCAGATGCAATGAAGCAAAATTAGAAGACAAGCAGAATTCGCATGGGAAATCGCCTAGAAATATTTCAACCCTATGTTTAAAAGATCGAAGGAAATAGGCAGGTAGACAATTCCAAAGGTCAATTTTCGAACAAAATTGTATTATCATACATCAGTGACATGATGGGGACAAAAAGAAAAAAAAAAAACTGCTATTTTGTTATGACCTAGTAAGATCATAATTCACCGTAACGAACAAGTCATTTAAATGGGAACACCGGCCACCCATAATTTTTCAAACCATAATTAAGTCACCCCGTAATAAATTACCTTTAAAAGAATTTTTAAACAGGACAGTTTCAGCATACAAGTCGTCACATCCAGTGGTTTTCTTTGCAAGTATTCCAGCATGTAACCTAATATTCCACTGGACATATCCAAAAGTTAATAACTGGACGAATATGGTTATATAAAATCTTTCACCATAAAGAAAATCCACCGAGTGTAAACTGGAACTGAGTGATAAGCCAGTACGTGAATTTTTTCCCACGCGTTTATATAATTTCACTGTCAGCGGCAGGATGTTTATGTAATTCTCTTTCGCCCTTCTGGAGATCTTTCTGAGGTGAGAGTTGGAGCGATAATGAGAAAAGCAATTATTTTCTGGAGGAGGTTGCGAGAGCTGGAGCAAGAATGAAACATTTCTGGAGGTTTTGCTGTGGCGAGAGCTGAGAATAAGAAACAGGTGGGTTGTAGCCGCCGTATACCCACAACTTACACGACGGCTGAGATACATTGTAATGTGACATTTTATGTTTTCTTTGTTAGCGTTATATTATTTGTAGTGACTGGTTGTTATACATGAGTAGTGTATGGAGTGTAGGGCGCGCCCACGCGCCAGCACAACAGAGTGAGAGGGAAACGTTGGGCCGAGGGGATGCGTTGAACTTGCCCTCTCAGCTATTTCTCTCATCGACGGGTCGGTTGTTATGACGTGAGCGCTGATAACAAACCTGCAGCATAATGAACATCATACGCCGTAGGGGCCCAGCACCGTCTCCAAAGCCACTTCACGACAGTCACGCCTACAGGTTAGACGTGTCTCGGGAGGCGCGGAGAGAGTAAATCCTAATAAATCCCGATGTTCCTCATCCCGGTAAATCCCCCAAGTGTAATCCTTACATACAACCAAGAGGACGCCTGTTCCCCACACTGTGTATGTATTCATCATAGTACAGTAAAATCCCTTTCATCCGGCATTCGAGTATCCGGCAGCTTCAAGTATCCGGCACATTTTTCCCCGAGCCTTAAAATCAATAAAAAAATCAATATGTACTCATAAAATCGATTAAAATTCCCGCGCGAGGCATACTTTGTCCCTTCGCCATCAGAGCGCACTGCTTCGCGCCACCCGCGGCCCACTGCACTGTGTTTACTCAGTGACTCAGTCCCGCGTGTGCACTGTTTATCGCCTGACGCCTTTATCATGCCTAGTTGTAAAAAAAGAGGAAGCGTGTTGTGCTTACACTTAAGCAGCTGATCAGATCAACTGCTGATTAAGATCAGCTGATCTTTGTTATGGTAAGATGCGTGAGTGTAGGGTGGTGATTGTGGACATAATTTCACTTCTATTCAAGTATCCGGCATGTCGGCGGTCCCGTTGATGCCGGATAAGAGGGATTTTACTGTATTAGGATATTTATGTAACTATGAGGAGTTGATGATGTGTGTCAATATAATTAATGCGACTTATAGTGATTAGATACTTAAATTGTGAGGTTTTAGAGATATATATGTTAATATAAGTACACTTTTAGTGATTAGATACTTAAATTGTGAGGTTTTAGAGATATATATGTTAATATAAGTACACTTAACGTAACATAATGACGTACATCAGATCACGCAGACGAGAGGGCGACTTGCTGTGTTTGTGCTGGTGGTGTTCATCTGTAGAACCGAATGAACCCGCTAAAGTGTAGGTAACTCTGTATTGATTTATATATTGTACGGAATTGACGACGTGAAGTGTCACGACAATGATGTACTGCAATACCTGTGTTTCCTATGATATACTCCTTTGTGTTACTCTCAGTATTAGTGATATGTTAATTCGCAGGTTTGACCGCTTCTGAATACAAAGAGCGCGTACTGCACAGCTCGTTTCAGTCACCTCCAGTACAATACATTAATAAGCGTCGGATGACACTTACATGGGGTGACCCCACCTGTTTATCTCATTCTGGCTCCAGCTCCTGCCACAGCAAGGACCCCTCTAGAAGAAAATTATATAGACCTACTGCCGCTGGTAGTTAAACAGACACACGCTGGCGTTCCCTCTTATCCCCTAGCCTTTCTCGACTCTACTAGTAACAGCAAGAAGAGAAGGGCGAAAGAGAATTATGTGGATCTTTATGTAAGAAACGCTGGTATTGGCTGGTTATTATCTTTCTTTTCGTAAGAACTTCTTGAAGCTGGGACCGGGAGTGATTTGGCACGACACCGTCAGTGAATCCTAACCATAGTTTAGAAGTTATAGGATATATAAAGATATAAAGTTTTGAGGGAAATTTTATGAGTTTAGAAGGCATAATTTTGAACGAAATACAGTTATTATACGAGATAATTAGGCACATTGTTTAATAAGGCATTGCAATGAAGGGAAATTTGATAAAATAAGACGAGATGAAGCAGCCACAAGAGCAGTCCTGGGGCGAGGACGGGCTGGGCGGGAGTGTGAAGATGGCCGTCCCGTGTCAGATGGTGAGGGACAGGTTCCCAGATATAGACGAGGAAATCTTTCAGTACGTCGAAGGTAAGTCGTTGCCGTTCCACAAGTAGACGCATATGAATCTTTTGAATGCAGTGTGGAAATCCCGAGCCTGGTAATAGGCGTTGGTGTGGCGTTAGGTGAGAGTAGTATGGTGTCTGCATTTACTTCTTGACACCCACACGATCTTTTTATTTTTATTTTTATTTATTCATTTTTATTTTTATTTATATAGCTCTTCACCTTGCCTTCCTCTCCTTAATAACGGGAGGTCTGTATTTGTGTGCTAGGCTTCTTCCCTTCTCTATGTCCCTTTACGGTTTATTGCAAGATATTAGTGTTCCAAAATCTGCTCTCTCTCTCTCTCTCTCTCTCTCTCTCTCTCTCTCTCTCTCTCTCTCTCTCTCTCTCTCTCTTAGGTAAGTAAAATGTTCAGCAGTAGGTGTATTCTGTCAGGGCTGCCAAAAGGGAGTGGCATAGGTGCTTCAAAACAGGTGAGTTGACTGCCAACAATGATGTTTCCAGGTGTTCTTACAAGCACTGAAGACTTTGAGACGAGTGAGGATGTGTACGATGCCATTGGTGGGCTGCTGGTGGATGCCGTGGGGCTTGAGAAGGATGGGGAGATCAGGTGAGCACGTCTGCAATAATGGTTTTTGCCACTGTATTTCATTCACTACCTGTCTATCATTATATGTGTGCTTATGCTTATTTCCTAAGGTATGGGATGATGTATTGTCACCATTATATTATTTTTGTTATTATTATTATCATCATCATATTTTGTAGGCTGTTATTTTTTTATTCTTTCTTTCTTTCTTTCTTTTTCTTTGGGAGGGTAAGTGTAGAGGGCAAAAGGCAATTAGTAACTCATGATGTGTCTGATGTGTCATTACCTGGACATTTGCCTGGTTCGGTGTTATATAATTGCTGGAAGGTTTTGCATTTTGACTTATCATTTTGTCATAAGAAAAATGTGTTTATTAGAAATGGTCCAATTTCTGTTTATTTTCATTCCTTCACACTTTTAAAGACAAAGATGTTCCTCTTTTTTTTTTTTTATCATTTAATGTTTTGGTGGCCCATTTTTTATTGTGTTCATTTCTTACACTAATTATGTTCTAATTGATTGTCACTGAACACATAATACAGAATTAACATATTGATTTATTTTCCCCACACCATTCCACTCTATACTTCCAACATCAACACCATCCCCCTTTACCAACCATACACTCCTTCACCCTCATTGCTATCACTTCCCCAACCACACTGCTCCCCTCCACACCTGTTCATGGCTGGGTCGGAGCAGGAGGCTGTGTGGGGAGGTGATGGATCTACTGACAACGACTAATGGTGCCCTGGAACACAAGACCTTGGAGGCACCGGTGCAACTGGCCCAGATGGCAGCCAACATGGAGCTGGATGAGCATGAAATCAAGTCTGTCTGGTCAAGAGAGAGGGATGATGCACTGGTAAGGAATGGTGAGAGTGGTAATGATGATGAGTAGTAGCAGCAGCAGGAGGAGGAGGAGGAGGAGACTGATTATAGAGAGGACTGGAGGAATGGCAGTGATGGAGGAGGAGGAAGAGATGGGTAATCAGGTCAGTAGTGGTGTTGAGACTGATAGGGATGAAGGTTATGATTGTGATAATCATTATGAAGAGAAGAAAGAATAGAACAGTGATTATTGGGATAAGAATAATCTTGATAGTAATGAAAGTAATATTTTATTTATTATCACAGAAAGTTGATCAGAGAAAACTAGATAAAGCAGAGGCAAAGCTCAAAGAAAAGAAGGAGAAGCGTATCAACACAGACAAGAAGGAATCACAACCCCCCATCATTCTGGAAATGGCCACTGCCTCCCAGGTGAGTGTGCACAGCGTGGGAGACACCAACGGGACCACTGTGTGCCTGTGGCCAGCAGCAGGTGGTGATGTAGGTCCGTTTGCTGGCTGGTGTCAGGTTGTAACCTTGGTTATAAAGTGATTCATGTTCTTGAGGAATCATGGAAGAATCATTGGCAAGGAGGATCTGTATCAGTGTCTGTGTGTGCTACCTATCAACAATAACTTCCTCAAGGGATTAGTCACACTTAAGGTTTCGTGTATTCCAGTGTTTGCCTTGCTTTACTTCATGCCATAATTATCAGATTCTCCCAGCTTTTTCTCATATGCTCCCTCACTCAGTTTTAATTCACTGGAGATCTTCCTTTTGCACCAATTTCATTAGCATGAGACCATTCATAATAGCAAAATTTGTTGTGATAGCCTTTCAGTGTAGTAGAGCTTGGTCATGGAAAAGTTATACAAAATTTGATAACTAGAAATATTGACACTGGAATGAAAATGGCAAGCTGCTGCTGTTCATTAATGTTGTTGATTAATATTTGTATTGAAAAGTTTTGTTTGATATAGTTAATAATTTTTTTCCTTATCATTTAGAGAGAATAGAGTTCTACCTTATTCCATTTTTTATTTTTATTTATTTATTTTTTTCTATAGCCAGGATAACATGTTTTGCAATCTTGCAGATTGTCAGTAAGAAAGACAGAGCTTTAGATGCAAAAGGAATCTGCAACACAAAGGACATCAGGATAGAAAGCTTTGATGTGGCATATGGTGACAGGTGAGTCTGTATTTCTACTTACCAGTTTCATACATATTTGTTTTTTTATTGGTAATTGTTCCAAACTGCCATCCTGTATATGAACTTACATGTGTTTTGATTGAAGTGAACAAACAAATGGAGAGTTGCATCAGAGACATCTCATGGAAGTAGATCCAGGAACACTTCATTAAATAGATTACCACTACCCCTGAACACTAGATTGCCACATCATGTGGAGTTATGACATATTTCACGCCATGTGTTGTGTGGTAAGTCACTCATGATTTATGACTTTTCAGGGTCCTCATTCAGAATGCAACTATATCTCTGGCCTTTGGTAGAAGATATGCCTTAGTAGGGAGAAATGGCCTTGGAAAAACAACATTGCTGAGAATGATGGCAAGGTGAGTGGTGGCTGTCCAGCACTCAAGGAGTTCAGGCTGAAAGCATGGCATCATGTGGACTCTTTTGTATGGTGATTGTATCTCACCAACATCATAACTCTTGCTGTTTAAATGATGATTTTTCCATTACTGATCCAGATTGATGTGTTTTGTAGCAGAACAAAATCCTAGAATATTGCAAGATGAACATTTAAAGGAGACATCAACCTGCTATGTAGATAGAATATTTAGAAAAAAATATTGTAATTTAACTTATTTGGAATATTAGCATATACTTATCAGTATAAGTGCAGGACGAATCCTTTGTCTGGTAATCTGTGCTCCTTGGTCACTACTCATCCAACATTTTTGAAGAATTGCAAACATAAGGACTAGTCTTCAGGATCCTTTGAACATGCTTTCAAACCTGTTACAAGTTACTTTTGTAACCATAAAGGTTGCTACAAGAAATATTACTTATAATAAATTTAAGAGCCTTAGAAGATTAATGTGTGCAATAGAACTTCACCTCTTACACTGTAGCATGACAGCCAATGGAGAAATTTGCCCAAACTTAGTTGTAATGTAGTTTAGGCTATGGTGTAAGGGATCAGGATAAAGATTGCAGTTTTAGGGATTGAATGGCTTATGAACTTAGTGATTGTTAAGTTCTTTAAACATTTTTGGGGCAAGTCTAGATCCTTTCCTCTCCACACTGTAAAGAGAAAATGAAGAGAATGATTTTAGATAGTAGTGTGTAGATTATAGATGTTCATGGATGATGTGCTGTGCAGTTAACTTCTTACTCTGCCTAGCCGGAGCCTCCGCATCCCAAGTCACATCTCCATCTTGTACGTGGAGCAGGAAGTGACAGGAGATGATACCACAGCTCTTGAGAGTGTGCTGGAGTGTGACATTCAGCGCAAGACTCTGCTTAACCGAGAGAAAGAAATTCAGAGCAGAATATCTCAAGGGTGAGCCACTACCTACTTCTCCTCACCTTTGTGTTTCCTTGTTTTTCCCCTGGAATGTTCATGTTTCCTACCTTTGGTGTTTTATTTTCTTCCTATTGCTCCAATATTTTATTTTTTTTATTGTTTTGTATATTGCAGTTAGGTAA
Source organism: Scylla paramamosain (assembly GCF_035594125.1). Classification (NCBI taxonomy): domain Eukaryota; kingdom Metazoa; phylum Arthropoda; class Malacostraca; order Decapoda; family Portunidae; genus Scylla; species Scylla paramamosain. Next base: position 13,564,246 of record NC_087172.1, read on the forward strand.
TGCATTGCATTAGTCTTACTCTCCTTATGATAGTAGTTTATAAAGAAATACCTCATTATACAAAATCAATATATTCATTAAGGCACTATGGTTATAAAACAAAGGCTCACAGAGACCTTTCCTTATCTTTCTCACCCCCAGAGAGCAAGATGACAGCCTTGCTACACAGCTGTCTGAGGTGTATGCAGAGCTTCAGGCCATTGAGGCAGACAAAGCCCCTGCCAAGGCTAGTGTCATTCTCAATGGGCTCGGGTTCAATCCTGAGATGCAGTCCAGGAAGACACGGGAGTTCTCTGGAGGCTGGAGAATGAGGATAGCACTGGCCAGAGCACTCTTCTCACAGTAAGTTGAGTGGGGCAGGGTGGTATATGGCTGTGAAGAGTCTTAAAAGTGATGGATGTCAGAAGGAAAACAAATATTTTGGTAAGAATGTTATAGAGGCTTGCCAATCATAATAGGTGGGTATGCAGGACTGTCATGCTAATGAAGATTTTTGGGGAGTCCCTCTGATTTCTTTCTATAAACCATTCATGTTTTCTGTTGAATCAGACTTCAGAAAAAGTTGCCTTTAAATAAACAAATCTTGCACAAAATATCCTAAACTGAAGTATTATAAGTTGTGATCTGGCAAAAGCAATTTAAGCAATTGCATATTTGTCTTGTGTTTGGTGAAATTTTAGATGTTTTTCTCACCTGTGTGAATTCATGGTCATTGAGGTTTGATAGTATCCACAGTGATACATCTGTCTGCTCAATAAACCATTCTTTTTAGTATCCACAGTGATGCATCTATCTGCTCAATAAACCATTCTTTTAGTAGTTGAAACTAAAGTGTCATCATACATACATCTTATATTCACAATCATTTGTTCATATATATGTGTCTAAGTCTTTAGGGAAAAGAGGTCTGATCTTTACTGCACTATGGTAAGTTGCACAGCATACTTTGCAGCCCTTGCAGCAAGACTTGGCACCAGATCCAGTTTATCCTTCTCACATTTCAATAAACCCATCAGCTGATCAGATCAAATGCAGGAAAATCTCATGTTGAGACCCTTGGGATCACTTCTCCATTTATGCATTCACAACTGCTTTCCATTCATCTCTTGCAACCTTTCATATTAGTTTGATTATTCTCAGCCATCTCCTATTCATGTACTTTTCACACTCAGTCTATCGATATTCGTGGTCTTTAGATTTATTAATGTATTCTTGTATAGATGAAGTTGTGTGCAAGTTTTTTGTTTTATTAATTTTTCAGTGGCATCCTTTATTTGTGAGTGCTCAGTTATTAAAAAAAAAGAAAAGAAAGAAAGAAAAACGTCTGGGAAATGTATGTATGGGAAATGACTGGTTTCATTGGTACTCCATTTAATCTATGGAATTTGAAAGAACAGATGTCAAAAGAGGATGTAATAGTAATAAGCTGTGTGTTGTCAGGCCAGACCTCCTGCTGCTTGATGAGCCTACTAACATGTTGGACATGAAAGCTATCATCTGGTTGGAAAACTACCTGATGGGTTGGGCATCCACCTTACTTGTGGTTTCTCATGACCGTCATTTCCTGGATATTGTGCCCACTGATGTTCTGCATCTCCATTCCCAGACCATCGACATGTACAGGTGAGGTGTCTGCATTCTTCTACTCTGTACATAAAAGAATACAACTATTCTCTCTCTCTCTCTCTCTCTCTCTCTCTCTCTCTCTCTCTCTCTCTCTCTCTCTCTCTCTCTCTCTCTCTCTCTCTCTCTCTCTCTCTCTCTCTCTCTCTCTCTCTCCAGTTCCACCTAAATGTTCCTCATGTTCCCTTTCTCCATATTTTCATATGTTTCACTTTTCCCTCACAGAGGAAACTATGAAAACTTCCTTCAGACCAAGAATGAGCGACAGAAGAACCAGCAGAGAGAGTATGATGCCCAGATGCAATTTCGTGCCCATGTCCAGGAGTTTATAGACAAGTTCCGCTACAATGCCAAACGTGCTTCCCTTGTCCAGTCCAAGATCAAGATGCTCGAGAAATTGTGAGTTGACTACACAAAAAATTGATTGGTATTTCTGAGTGTACTTACAGCATTACCACTTATGGAACTTAAGTATGGAATTATGTGGTGCTCTTGCATGATATTTTGCTAAATACATAGAAAGGGGAAAATTCAAGAGGCATCATGGAGATATTGATAGTAGCATGTAGGATAATGTCTGACTGTGTACTGTTTGCAGGAGTGGTGTAGATGGTAATTTTCTTTTGCACAGTGGAATGATGCATCTGGTAACTTCTAGGTACTGAAATATCCTCACCAAATATGAAACTGCCAAATGCAAATAGTTAAAATCACAAAAAACTTGACTGATTTGTTTAATATTTTAGAAATCATCCTTTTGCCTAATTTGTTGCCTAAAACGTATTTTTTCCATTAGCAGGAATTAAAGTCACTTGAAGATTTCCTATAGAGTGTTATGTTACTTGTAATACATGATGAATGCTTACTACTTTGAATAAATATTGTTCCTTTCAAGAAACAAAATTTAGATACTGTAGGAAAAATGGTGTGTGCATTTATTTACATGCTACTGTGCTCTCCATTGCTTTTGTCTTCATTGCTTGTAGCTGTTGATGGCTTTCTTTCCTTTCTTTGCTTATCATCATCTAAGGCTGAAACATGCTGCTGTAAATACATGATAGAGTGGATCTTTAACTCAAAAACTTATTTTTTCCATGCCTTGATATGCTGAAGCAGGTTCATATAATATATGAACTTGCTGCTTCTTATGTGATCATATATAGTTTTATTTGGACATGATTAGGGAAATGTACATTGATGTAATACTTAGTGCTATTATATTGATGCATGTGAATAGGACAGCTACCTGTGCTGATAATGAGGGGAGATAATTTTCAAATTTTCTGTAATAAGAATGAGGAGAAATGCAGCAATAACTTAGAGGTTGATAATAGTTGTTAGGTAGTGTTTGTAGAATGAGAAAGTGAAAAGCAAAGTCTACATTCCAAGTGTTATGGTTCTCTCTCTGTTTGTTTGTGTGGCAGGCCTGAGCTGAAACCTATTGACAAGGAGGTGAAAGTGATGCTGAGGTTTCCTGAGGTGGAGAAATTGAGCGGCTCTGTCTTGCAGCTGGACGAGGTGCAATTTGAATATACCTCTGGAAACACTATCTTTACCAGTG
>NC_087172.1:13569929-13592429 GCF_035594125.1 Scylla paramamosain
TAACAAAACACAATTCATAATAAAATAGGATTTTGATTCCACGATCTCCTCCAAAGTAAGATTTTTGAGATTAAATATAAAACAAGAAAAAATCTGTATATTCCTTACACTTTTCCTGAATGCAAGTGCCTTCCCCTAAATGAAAGTTTGCAAAAACATACACCAGCTTGGTTCTGGCCTTCCATCTAAGGTCACAGCCCTCACATTGTCGTATAACAGTACAAGAAGGTTTTGTTTTAGGAGCATCCATTATATGAGAAACCAATGATACGAGATGTGTAAATTAGGGACTATTTTCTTTATGTGAGCGCAAAAATCCGATGACATGAGCTTCAGTCCAAGGTGAGTAAAATTACAAAGTTTACAATGTGTGCCTTACTTCACCCTCCCACTAACATATCTAGGCTGATGTATGATGATTCAGATGTGCAGAGACAAGTTTGTGAGCACTGAAAGTCAACCACACACCACTCCCCTGTCTCCTACCTACTATTCATTCACCCTGCCAGTCCTCTTTAAAACTAAACTTGGTGTCACTCAGACTACCACCCTTACGGCCTTACAGCTCATTATTATACTTGCACTCTAGCATCATTTTGCTTGCAAGTGTTATTTACAATACAGTGAAGTACAGTGTAAGTGCTTTATGTGACTGATTGGTGCTTGGAGCCTTGGATGTGTTTCTGTGTTACTGCTGGAGTGTTCTTTCATTCACTGTCTTTGGTGTGGTGTTGTGTGTGTGTGACTGACCATGTGTTGTATAGATTGTGCCTTATTTTGCCTTAAAAGTGCTAACTATGCCTTCCAAGTGACCAATGAGTTCTGGTGCGAGTCCCAGCAGTAAGGCTAATTAAACTAGAGTGCCAATAACACTTGCAAGGAAGGTAGAAATTGTTAAGAGACACAGGAGTGGTGAGCAAGTTACTCTCCTGACTACACATTGGTGAGTGTTATGCACATTTTATATGTTTAATTAATATGAAATCATGTTCTTTGTATGCTGTTTTATCTTTCAGGTTGTTTTATCAACAGTTCTGTAATATAGACACATTTGTTGTGTTTAGTATTATATGTTTTAGCTTGAAAAGTTAGCTTTGACAAGGGTCAAGGAACCTAACCCCTTTTTTCCTCATAAGTTATGTTTCATTATACGAGAATTCACTATATGAGCAATTCAGATGAAGCCAAACTGCTCATATCATTGGGACCTTCCTGCATTTACTAAAGTGAGCAGCTTGTACTTTGTACCTAATGCCACACTACCTGGCATTTTATGGCACTTTCATTTATCGTAATGAAAGTGCTAACAGTAGACAATGATGGGTTTAAAGCTCTATAGATATCTGATATTTCCTTGTCATGAATGTGTGTAAACAGCTTCTAAACCTTAAATGAATGTTATTGGCACATGGAAGTTATTATGTGCAACACAAGTGGTAAGCAGCAAGGCTGTAACAATGAGATACTGAACAAGGGGAATGAGGAGAGAGAGCACTCCCTTCACAATTAGTGTGAGTTGAGACCATGAATGAGATGGATGGACAGTGAGAAGAGAGCTTTAGATGCAAAATAGAAGTCTGTAGAGCCAGAAAAAGTGGTTGCCCATGACGGAGGAATGAAGAGTGATTGTGAATGTGAATCCATAAATGGGATATAGTGTTGAGGGCCTCGAGAGGAGGTGTACCTGTTTTTTATTCACTCAACTGATCGGGTCAGTTGTAGGTAAAGGAATGGGTATGTCATGTTGTGAAGCAGTAATAAACTTGTCATGTTGGATCCTGCAGTGATGTTGGTATGGCTGTGTGTATGTGTGTGTGCATGTGGATGCCTGATCTCGGTTGTCCTTCTTCATTAGTGTGGTTCATTTAGATACTGATGATGGAGAGTGTTTACTGTATTACTAAAATACACCTTTGTAAATTTTAGGGCGGCCAACTGAAGACTACCGTCGTCAGCTTGGGTCTTTTGGTGTAAGTGGTGACCTGGCCCTACAGCAGCTAGCCAGTCTGTCAGGTGGTCAGAAGTCCCGTGTGGCCTTTGCCCTCATGTGTATGGGCAATCCTAACTTCTTCATCCTAGATGAGCCGACTAACCACTTGGACATAGAGACCATTGAGGCACTTGGAGAGGCAATCAGTAGATTCAAGGTGAGCATGGGAGGTATTGATGTTGGTATTTTATGAAACAACCTTTGATGTACTTATGAACACCAGTCTTTTTCCCTTCCACTCTCTCTCTCTCTCTCTCTCTCACAGATATTAAGTGTGATCCATTAAGGATCACACTGTTTTTTTTGGTTAATTTTATATTTGAATGAAGGAGTGTGTTTGGTTCAATGTATATATCAAATACATTGTACTGTTTTTATGTGTATTTTATTGTTCTATTGGTATGTAACTTTACAGGATCTAATTTTTCTTTACAGCTGTAGTCCTTTTCATGGCCCTGGTTAGGTGCCAAACTTGGTGCAGTGCTTTAATACAGTTTACAACAGTCTTGACATGTGGTGTTTGGTGGTCACAACACTGGCAGTGCTTGCCCCTGTACATTCAACTCTGCTGATTGTTTTGTTACTTATTTAATTTTTTTTATTTACTGTATGCCCCTCATGTGTTTTTTTACAGGTACAGTAGTTGTTTTTATGTCCTAGATTATGACTTTACAGTAGTATAGCATTAACAAAGGTGAGTGACATACTGTAGGTGCTTACTTAGGCTGGTTCTGACCTGTACCAAAAAATTGGTTAATGATGTGGCTTAGAAACAGAACTCCATATTTTGTTGACCCCCTGTATAGATATCAAATATTTATACATTTGTGTGTAAGTACATGTGGGTGACACATTATTTCTTTTCAGGGTGGAGTGGTCTTAGTATCCCATGACGAGCGGCTGATCCGTATGGTATGCACCGAGCTGTGGGTGTGTGGGGACAAGAAGGTGCGGTGTGTGGAGGGCGGTTTTGATGAGTACCGGGTGCTTGTCGAAAAGGAGATTCAGGCCACCTTATAAGGTTGTCTGTTCTCTAGTGAGCCATTTTAACCACATTTAGCTACAAAAATTTGAATTATGTTGTCAATGTTATACCGAACAAGGTTTTCTGTAGAACTTTGTGATATGGTTGATTAAATATTTATTTATTTATTTTAAAAGAAAAATGCTTTTATACAGAAATGTTCTAACATGCAAAATACCGAAGTCTTATTTGCAGAATCAGTTATGACAATACAAGCATTATTTATCTACATACATATGCTTTTATTCACCAACTTGACATTTTCAGGTAAAGATTTTATTTTACTTGTTATAAAGTTTATACACTTCCCCATTCAGTGGTGCTACTAAAATTGATAAACAAAAACTGATATTTCAAAACCCAATAAACAAAATGTGTGTGTGTTAATGAGGCCATCAACAGAAACACAGCCAGGCTATGCTGGCACCCACCCCTAAATGGGCAGCCTCATGATTTGCTCAAAAGAAAATAATAATTTAGTTCTCAAATGAAATATTTACTTTTTACAGCTGTCTTTGATGAGAGTGTTTAAGTGATGACATATTGACCAACAGTTGTTTCAGAGTTTACAGTTAGGGTAAAACAGTGTTTACAACTTTCCCAAGTGATGACTTATTGACCAACAGTTGTTTCAGAGTTCACAGTTAAGGTAAAATAGTGTGTACAGCTTTCCTGTGGGGGCCCTTGAACAGATTGTGCATCAACTCGACTCACTCTCACCCACCCATCCACACACCTGCTGAAACCAGGTTAGCCCTTGTTGCCTATATTTTTCTCTTTTGATGCACATTCACAACACATTACCATCATCACCACTGCATCATGCAAGGCTGATAAAAACAATGTGTAGAAAACTTAATGTATATTTTCCAGTTATCTAAATCTGAATTAATCTTTATTATTTTGCAAAACAACCTTTAGAAAATATGTGCATTAAATATAAGATTCAGATATAAAAAGTATCCAGACTTTTTAAGGTTGCTACTCTTTGTCAATACATAAAACACTACCTACAGCAGGGGATCAATAAATATTGTAAAAGTAGCAGCACAGAAACACATCTCACAGTTCTTGCCCACAATAAACAAGCCATAGGGACCACTTGGGAAATTTAGTATGCCTTTTTACATACACATCCTCATTCCACAATTCTGTTGTTTATAATTACTATAAACAGATGTATAGTTTTGCAATATTAATGCTGTGACCAACGAAATCTAAATATTTAAAGGTGTATCAATACCAATTCTTGTTTCTCTCCCTACCGACTCCAAGGAGGAAAACAGTTGCTTCCATTTCTTACAGTTTAATCAAAATTAACTCTATTATGATTCATTTGCTTTCTAACAAACCAAGTTCTCTCATCTTATTAATGTAGTACTTTTCTAGATTGTTGGCACATTTGTAATACTCAGTCTCTGGGTGATTGTAGAAACGACAATTCTTGAAAATACGCAGCATGTCCGCATTGAACAGCCGGGCATTCACGTAATAGTTAGCCTTGAGGCGCTCTGTCATGGTCTTCAGATCTGCAAAGGATGCACAAAGATCAATCAATATCTCATTTCAGAAAAGACAGTAACCATACTTAACAGCCTTACCTCCTGCATTCCTGTTGTGTGTGTGTGTGTGTGTGTGTGTGTGTGTGTGTGTGTGCAAAACTCTTGCAAAAAGGAGTTAGAAGTAGTCTGGCACTTTATATTTCATTTTCATTCCCATCTTAAAATTTGATTACCTATGTTAAATGACTAGCCAGAACCTTCCATCCCCATTCTAAAACTGATTAAACAAGATAATATCCTATGCCAATTATCACACCACATGCAAACACTATCAGACAACCAGAAGACCTTTCTGGCAATTTCCTGACAAATAGTGCTTGTAGGAAAACACCATATCTTATCATGGTTTATTTATTCAGCACTGGTCTATGTATCCCCACTGTGTCACAGCCTGTGCTACTATACCAGTAGTGCCAACTATGACCCTATAACTTTTGCTACACAAGGTCCTGTGAGGAAAGTAATGTCACTGGGCAATGCTCTCACCAACTGATTGGCATCAAACTGTATCCTGACAAAAGCCATATATGTTTATAAGATACTGAGTTATTTATATCTACATGATTTGACATCTTACAAATGTAAGAATATGAAATGTATGAATACTGAAGTCAATTTGCCAAATTTGCCATGTTTTAAAAGTAGACAGGAACACATTAGCCCATCAACAGGCTAGAGCATCATACATCAGGGACAAGTTATGTTTACATATCTTCTTTGACAGCTTCATCAGCTTGTCTATGTGGAATCACTCTCTTAATGTGCATTAGATCCAGAGTGAATTGGCAAAGATTTTACACAGGATGCCCTTCTTGATACAACCCTTCCCATTCATCTAAGCTTGAGACCAGGACAGAGTTCCACTGGTGGTGAACTTTATCCAAATTCAGTTCTGCTGGAAGCAGGCCCTTTTCAAGCCATTACCTGTAGTGTTTGGCCTTGTTAAAAAGTGCTGAGAAATTATGGCAAATTTTTGTTCAATGTGCTCTTAAGTATAATATCTTAAACATTTTTTGATACCTAAATGTTACAGCAGCCATAAGCCTTGATGCTCCCACCTGGAGCTAGCCACTGCATTAGCTGCTCACAGGCATTCTCCAAGCAACAACTCAAATGGAGTGATTAATGGATGACTTCAGGAGAGTATTAGATGCAAAAAATGTCTAAGAAACAAGGAAGAATGGCTGCACAAGATAAAAGCTAAATAGAATGCAATTGCATATGTATGAATATGATGTGTCTGCATCTGGTCTGATGGAATACTCTTACCAAATGTGGGAAAAGGGATAGGGCTACTATGATGTAGCAGGGGTAGACCAGATCTACAGCTGGATGCTAATACAGAGACCCAGGTATGCTTGTGCACCCCACCCATGTAAAAGCATGGTCAGTGAGGGCCCGTCCTCTCTGTTCATGCAGGTCCTGAGGCTAAGGATGGTATATATATATATATATATATATATATATATATATATATATATATATATATATATATATATATATATATATATATATATATATATATATATATAAATTTTTTTTGCATGTGTGTCTGAGGGAGAGGGTAAGACCAGTACTGCCTTGTGAGGATGTCAGCCAAGTATAAAGACAATTTTTGGGGCTTGTGTATGTATGGTTAGTAAGAAAAACTAATAACATCCAGTGTTCCTCAAAGTGGATGAGACATTGCTAATACTAGGCAGCCCTTATAACTAAATCCCTCTGTTATATGCAGGAAGTATTAGTTGAATTAATAAACTGGTAGCTGGTAAAGGTTTTAAGCACTAATAAACAGTATTAACAAATTTTGAGTTGTGAGAATTCAGTTCCCAGGAAACCACTACATTACCACCTCCCCCAACAGCAGAGGATGCCACCCACCCATGGGACACTTTATATGGTCGTAGTAATCAGGTACTTCGTTGGGGTCCACTGGGACTTGGAAGGGCCAGGCAGCTGTGTGGTTCTTGACCTGCAGGGAGGACACACACCAAAGAATAATTTACATCTAATCCAAATTAATGCAATTTTCAAATTATAACTTGAATGAGTCAAGGCAAACTTCTGGTCATGATACAGATCCCTAAAAGATCAAATACTTAGTTGAGGGGATCAGCTATTTCACATAATTCTCATACATCCTAAAAATATCTACTTGGCATATTTTTATTTCATGAGTATGAAAATTCTTACTGAATACTTGGAGAAAAATATATTTTAAAAGTATGTTGCTGAAATCTTCCTGTGAATGTTCCTGAACTTTTACAAAATGAGATTTGATAAGCTTTTCCCAAAAGGACATAAACTAAACACACTTATACATAACTGATGGACACACTAGGATAAATTAAAATGTTAACATTCAACCATATTTAATTCACTCACTGGTTTGTCTATGCTGTTCCTATACTAAATTATGAATAATATTCCATATACTGTCCACTGATCTGTAGATACCAAAAAATCCTGTAGATAGAGCAGACAGTTCATCACAATCACAGGAAAGAAATTATCACAGAACTAACAGTGAATAAATTGTATTCCTGTAATGTTTCAGACAGGTTTAACTGAAAGGGCCATGAAATAACAAAATTAATTTATGTGGAAGGGTGGGTGTGAGTTTGTGTGAAGTCAGTTAGCATAACCATGGTAACTACTAGGAATATGGAGTGATCTTTCTTTTAGCTATGCTCTTAAGAATCTTTAAAGTAAATGCCTTTTAAATTATCACTAGTCAGAAAGATTAGGGCAAGGTTTGTTTACTAAGGCAGACATTCCAGCTGGCTGCCTGCTTGATGTACCAAAGAGATACCTAAAATTATATAGCAATGTAGCAAAGAGCAGCTGTACAGCACTGGCTACATGAAAAGTGGTGCTACAATCTGGCTTAACTTTTTTAAATCGATGTCAATTTTTACCCTATCATCCAGATGAATTTTTCAATATTTTACTCCAGCATCACCATACAAGTCATACTAGTACAGCAGCAGTGATTAAATCAATAATGTTAGCAGATGAAAATTATTTTGTCTAGTACTGTCTACAATAAACAACATTTACAAGCAGATATATCCACCTCATAAATGAACATATGTACATATATAATTCTTTGTGCATTCCATGTATAATTTCATGATAGTATTATGAATGTATGTATGTCATACAATGAAGCAGTGTTCTTGTGAATATGTACAGACCAAGGTGATGCATCATCTCCTGTATCACCTACATGTCCATCTAATTGTAAACTATTTTTTCATATACTGAAATGATACTGCTAACTAGAAAACAAAGCACATTACCAACCCCAGCACTTCTGAGTACATAAGTCAGGTTGTGAAGCATGATACATGATACATGATGCACTGTTCTCAAAAAAAATAAATTTGTAAAATTACTGTGAAATCTCCCATTGATTACTAAATGGAGATGAACCAAACCTAATAATCTGTTATACTTTTTCAATATTGCTGGCACCCTCAATACTATAAATACTCAATACTATTAGGCAGTTTCCATGTTTACATGGTTCAGTCTTTGTCACCAAATGACAGCTCTTGTCAGACTGCATGACAAGATCCAGCTTGACTATTTATTTCTTTACTTTCAAGGTTTTCCTCTGGACCTCATTGTATTTCTTCCTTGGTGTACCCACTTTATGCTATTGCATCTGGTAGTACAATTCACATCCATCACTGGAAGCTACAATTAAATGATGAATGCTAAACTTATTGAAATGATCATGTCAAAAAAAGTACTATAAGTCTCCTAAAACATTCTAATACCGTTGAAAAATCAATTATTAACTTTGTGGTGATCACTTGCAGAGCTGGGCACTCTAACTATAACTTTCACAAATGCAAAGCTGTCTCCAAACTTGCCACTCCTGCTGAGCATCTAAATTAACACTGAGGACTCAGAGTAAACAAACACAAAAGTCAAGAGCTCCTTTCTGCTACCACTTTCATTACTTTTCAATAATCCAATTTAAAACTTTTTAAAAATGATGATTCCAGTAAAACAAGCAGTAGTGGTGAGGGTTAGTACCTATGGTAGTAAAACTTGTTTGTATTTACAGAGAGTTTGGTCACCTTGAGGATTTGCCTATATGCTGCTCTACCTAGTCCGTCATAACACTCATCTTTGTCTAATAAGTTAACTATTCACTGCTTCAGAAATAATTCTAAAAATTATCTTTTTGTCTAATAAGTTAACTATTTATTGCTTCAAAAATAGTTTAAAAATATTGCAAATATTTGATTTTCAAGGATAATAAACATGATTTTGGTATATATATATATATATATATATATATATATATATATATATATATATATATATATATATATATATATATATATACACACACTTGACAACACTGGAAAGTAGTGTTGTTCAGTGTTGTGTGTTTTAAATATATATATATATATATATATATATATATATATATATATATATATATATATATATATATATATATATATATATATATACACACACTTGACAACACTGGAAAGTAGTGTTGTTCAGTGTTCTGTACGGTGATTGGCTACAGCCACAGGTCAGGTGGAGGCTGGTTATTATGGCATGGGAATGATGTAGGTGATCACCGATCACCTCTGGTGCAACAGAAGTAGATTTGGTACATCTGTGGACAGCTGAATTCCCAAGGGGACCACTCTGTATAAAACAGTTTTATATCATATCGTGTCATATTTTATATTCTTTTCTTTTCATCTATATTCTATCTAAGGATGGTGCTGGTCAGACCATTCTTTCACTCTTGTCCATTTTTCCTATTCTGTAATTGTTGACAGACTCAGTGCTAATTTGGTGTTTTAGAGGAGGCTGAGTTTCTGAGGATGAATGGCAGCAGACACCAAACTTTGCCTAACTGTGCTGAATCCAGTTGTGGGAACACTCTAGAGCTATCAGGGTGGTAGAGTAGTTGTGTCTGAGATCTCTCAGGGCTGTTTTGTAGATGGTGCTCTATTTTATATAAATCCCTAGATTGATGAGCAACTCTGAAACCTGTTGTGGGTGATGGAGAAACACTTGATGAGCTTTGATGTGGGTGGGTATGGTGTGAGGTGATAGCCATTGTAAAAAAAAAAGGTTTTGGGACACCTGAGATATCTAAACCCGATCAACTGAAGCATAAAAACTGTTATCTGACCTTGCTATTGTCACAATCATCCCAATATACTTCCTAGTTGTCCCTGAGTCAATCGGCTGCTGCCCTGTGGGGCCCTTTGAAGACCAGAGTTCTTATGAACAGGCATTAGATATTGGCAGACAGACTAATAAATAGAATGAATGGAGCAACTGTGAACAGTGAAGCATGAAAAGGCCCAAAAAATGAGTAAGATTCAGCTTGATTATTTAAGAAAATTAATTGTTCAGTTCTGGTACCCAGCTCTGTAAATATCTCCTCAACTAAATGGAAGAAATCTAGATGGATGTGGTAGTTCAGGTTGACCATCAATACTTCAGCATCCTTGGTAACACAGCCATCCCAAATCAGCAGATTACCAAATTGACCAAGGTTTACCTCTTGGCATCTGACATGTCTAAAAGGATTTGAAGTGTACCTAGTGTACCAAAGAATGTCTTCAAATAAAATGAAATAGCTACTATATTAAATGTAAATTATACACAAATATTATGAAACAGGTAATAAGCCTGGTCAACTTGTTAATATATTCTGCTGCTCTTTCCTAGTCTGGTGATTGTCTTCCTCCACAAAGCTTATGCATCGGAATGCCATGGGGCTACTGGAATCTCTACACCCACCCCTCAGTATACTCTCTATGAAATGCATTAACTCGTCCAATCATCACCGTGCCAGACATGTCCACACCATCACTTCACTGTTGAAACCATTGCATTATTTCTTGATCATGATCTGTACTCCTTCCATCTTCCACTGTTTTCATACGCACATGTGTTTCTTTGAATCACTGTCAGCGAAGAACTGTTTCAACTTTTCCTATTGCTTCTCTATATCAAAGACAGCTGATGATTCAAGTCATAAGCCTCACACAAGTGATGAGCAGGAATGCCACAGTCCAGCTTTTGTAACACTTCCACTTTCCTTTTATTGTGTAATGTTTGCATTTCGTGCTATGATTTCCACTTCATTCTTCTTTTGGAGTCATGGCTAGTGTGAAATAAGGGTCACAAAAAAAAAAAAAAAAAAAAAAAAATCACAAGAAAAAATGTCAGCTCAGCACTGGTCACACACACACACACACACACACAAAATGGTGGGCTTCTTGAATGGACTGGCAGTGTGGTTTGGAATCACTCCTAGTGTCAAAATTGTTGCTAAGTTTACTTGCTACATTTCTACCCTAACATGTTCCACGGACAACAGAGCAATAGTAATTTGGTAAGATAACTGTTAATAATAGGTAAAATATATAAAATACCAGGGAGGTGTTTTGATGTCCTCTTACTATAGTGTATGCAAACATAGGAGCAATTTTGACACAGGAAAATATGTACAACAGTGGTACTATACTATAATTCCACCATCATCTGAAGCTGTGCACAATAAATTAATCACATGACCATGGCATATTTAAAAGATAGAGAATACAGCCAGTTGAAAATGTGCCAGATTAAGCAAAATTCCAGATTAAACGATGCTTGAGTATTGGTGGTCAACTTGTAAAATTTTTAAAGGTTTATGTAAGAGTAATGCTAGCAACTGGCTTCAACACTCTCCAACTGTAAGTGCAATAAAAGACAAATTTTTAACAGCTTACAAGCAGTGACTCATCTCCCAGGAGCTCAGTGGCAATGGTAACCATAAAATAATGACTAAAGTAAATTTTTCTATCTTGAGAGGCATTGATGCATATCATTTGTGATGCAATGACAGCATTTAGAGGCTCTTATAACATAAATAGGTTAATGAGTGGCAAGAGGACTAACATTGCACAAGAGAGTCTTCAGCATGCTGGTTAGGTACTCAGCCTCCTGGTGTTCCTGGCTTGGGGAGCGTGCAGGCTTTGATGTAGGGGGTCCCTTCCATCCAGCCTCCCGGATCCCTGGTATGCTCTCAACCGGAATCTCTCGCACGCCATCCCTGAAGCATGTGAGTCCTGGGTGCACCTTCCGGATTTCACTCTGCTTCCTTTCAATGAGTTTTTTTATTATCTGTTGAAAGGTAAAGAGATGATGGGGATGGCAATATCTCAAGAAGTGGTTGTGTATACTTGTGTATCTCTTCAATTATTCCAAAATAAGCTTCTTGATACTCATTACTTGAATTTTCATTGAAGGTAATAAATACATACAAGTTCTTAAAACACCAAAATAAAAACTGGTATGGTACAGTAAAAATCATCAAAGAACCATGTTCAGCCACTGTTTGCACATGCAGCTGATGAACGGTCACTGTTGATATCACTGTGTATAACGGAGGGAGCAGTAACAGTGGCAGCTGCAATGCACCTTTCTCCTAACCAAACTCACATTGCCATGTATGGCGGCAGCAACAATGTCTTTGGTCAGCACTTCTTGCTAAACTAGCATCAATGTGGATGGCACCGGTGGCAGCAGCAAGCTCATTCCCCCAACATTCGAGTTATCCTAATCTGCAGTAAGGATTTCTCTGTGGCTCGTTGCAGCCCATCCTTTGTTAGGCTTTAAAACCCTCATGTTAGAGTATGACTTAGAAAGGAACTGACCACCTGCATTAGAGTACTGCATGTTAGTGGTGACCTGACTACTTGGAGCACCTGAATCACCAACATACACATGTGAGTAAGGCAAGGTTCACCACTCACCTCTTTCTGCCTCCTAATGACAGCGGTGAACTCTGTGTAGACAATGTTGGGGTTGAGTTCACAGCCCATGAGTGTGGCACCTTCATAATCTTTAATGTATCCCTGATAAACCGAGCGGGCCAGCTGTATGTCCTTGCTGAACCCTTGCTTCTTAAAGTATCCTGGAGATAAATAAATTTAGTGCTGCTATAGCTTTATCAAATGACATCTTATAATTGAAGTCATACTGAAAACTTCCTAAGAATGAATATGTAAGAAGCTAACATGTAATTTCAATTCTGTCAAAAGAATGAGTAAAAAGGAAAAGTTTGACAATGTGGAATGTGCAGCTGACAGTGTGTTCTGTTTCAGATGAGGCTTGCTATTCCTCATCAATGATCTGAATTCTCATAAAAAAAAAAAAAAAAAAAAAAAAAAAAAAAAAAATATATATATATATATATATATATATATATATATATATATATATATATATATATATATATATATATATATATATAAAGGAAGGAGAAATGTAATGCAACTTACATTATATAATAATACTTTAATTAAAATAATGAAAAACACATACATTTAAGGAAAAAATGGCATCCAAAAAGCAACAAGATATTATCCTTGGAGCTCTATGCTAGCCTGCACAGAGCAGTGCAGAATACTTACCAATGGCAAACTCATCCGCAAATGTAAGAAAGTGGAGGACATTGTTTTTAACATGATAATCCTTGAGGTGATTCATCATGTGTGTGCCATAGCCTTTCACTTGCTCATTAGAGGTAACAGCACAGAACACAATCTCAGTGAAGCCCTGCGTGGCAAACATCCGGAAGCAGATCCCTCCAATTGGACGATTGTCCTTGATGAGGGCCAGAGTGCGGTGCTTCCTGAGAGTACAACAGGAGAGGGAGGGAAGGTGCCATTAGCATTCTTTGATTACAAGATAAATTAAGGTTACTAATGATTCCACATTTTGTAAACTCATTCACAATTTCTTTCTTTTCAAGTGAAATTAACAATGACTCATGAAGTTCATTATCATACTCATTAGTGAGCCTTACTTTCTCCAATGAATGAAGAGTGAACTGTAACACTCACGGGTCAAACACAAGACGCGTGATATAGTCCTTGGGCATTCTGGGCAGCTGATGGGAGAACACATTTTGCAGACCAATGAGCCACAACATGGTCTGCTTGGATACCTTCTGGGTCAGTGAGTTGCCGATCACATGGAACTCAATGTTACCCTTGCGCTCCTCCAGCTGAAGTCAGAGATATCTAGTGGTGAGTTACAGCATAGCAAGCATAATTGTAACTTATATACAGAGATGGAAGAACACTGCTGCATAAAATTATGGTGCATCATATTTGGGTAGTAACAACTTACCTTAGCTGCCTCATCCCTTGCTGCATTCTCTGAGAAGAGTACCTCTGGCCCAACCATCTTCCTAGGATCAGTGATGGTGGCCACAACTTCTGCCACCATATCCTCTCCAAGATCCTCAGATTCCAGCTTCATCCTCTTGCTGCTGCTGCTGTTGTTGCTAGTGGTGGTGGTGCTACTGCTGCTGCTGCTGCTACTGTTACTGCTGTTCTCACAAACATCCTCCCCTTCACGCTTTTCTCCTCGGCTGTAGGCAGACAATACATTTTGGAGAAAAAAATTGGTGAATCTTTTCTCAAACTTAAGTTTAAACCATTCAAAACTAACTTTTACATGAATTTCTGACTGAACACAAGGACTGAAAGTGTAATGCTGCAAGCAAAATGTGGGCAGTGAAAAAGAATGATACTGACAAGCGAAAGCAGACAGAAATGAGTACAATTAAGTGAGCACATAGCACATAACTGGATAACAGATTGCAAGACATGGATGATGAAATGATGGAGAGGCTGGCGCTTTAATGCATCAGTCAGATGAGATAAGAGTAAAATGGTTCGTGTATAATGAGAAAATGGCAGAGTAACTTAGAAAAAAAGTAATAGGGATCGTAATGTAGTTGGTAGAGAAATTTGGAGGAAGACTCATCAAGAAGGCTTAGAATGGACTTCACATATACCATATACCCTGGCAAGCCAACATAGAGCAAGCATACATGGAGCTTTTCAAAATGAGGATATTGACACTTTCTATACTGAGTTATAATGATATGGTATAAACCACAGAGGTTACAAGACACCACCAGGCATGCCCCGACTGCCTCACCTCTCCTCCAGACGAGCCCGGCGGGTGGCAGCAGGTGTGAGGTTGACTGTGGTGTACTGCCCCTCTCCTGGAGGAACTGTTAGCCTCTCAAACTCTCCTCGTGCTGGTCCACTCCCTCCTGGGTGACAAGAAAATAAGTCATGAGTTTTCTCCTATGACTGAATTAGGTGAATTTTGAAAGGCACATCACTTGTGTATTTTATAATTATTAAGGTAGCTTGTTTCTTTCATAATGAATAATAAGGATAAACAGAGGTAAAAGAAGAATTTACAATATTATCAATGGCTGAAAGGAAGAAAAGAAAGAGCATGGGTCACAAACAACGGAAGAAGAGGTACATCACTGAAGCAAAGGACAAAGGAGTCAGGGGAGGATAGTGTTGTCCTCTCCTTGAACTATAATGTAGGACTCTTAATTTGAACTAAAATCTAGAATAATGCAATCAGGTAAATGCAATAAACATAAAGATCATGATGAGATGACGTACCTGAGGCTCTCTCAGTGGCCTGTGCATGGAGGTGTGGCGGCAGCTGTGGGCGATAGTCGGCATCCCATATTGGGGAGGAGTTTGAGTACACCTCTTCTTCCAACATTGAAAGGAATCTGAGAAAAAATAAACAAGTTAATAATTTATTCTCAATACCATAAACATATAATATGACATGACCTTGCTTTTTCTAATTAACCTTTAATCCATCTGAATGAAAGTAACCAAGACATCAAATTTTGAAAGCCTCCACACAAGTCTACATGTGCTGGCCTTGTTCACCTAAAGGGTCACCAGGATACATTCTATCACTCTGCTATACTCTCAACATATTTAAAATCCCATTAGTCTATCTCTTCGACTTCCATTCTTTCCCTCAGTCCATCATTTATCACCCAATATTTATTATACAGTGACATGCTATCATTCTCATCTTCATCCACTTCAACCTGCAGACTGCAGACTTCTTTACTGTCCAGGTTTCACTAGCATACTTCCTTCTACCTTCACACATCACACAAGCTTCCAGTGGACAGAGTACACACCTAGGGAAGTGGTTCAGTAAGAGTTGCTTCTTCTCTGGTGGCATCTTGTCCTTCTCGGCTCGAAACTTGTCCAGCAGCTGCTTGCGTAAGGTATGGAATACTGCCCGGAGGAAAGTGCGGCCAAATATGGCTGTGGTTTCATGGTGGGGGAGGGAGTCACACAGCTGGGGCACATAACTGAAGCAAAGCCATCTGGAGAAGGGAAGTCCCATATTGGTATGCATTTAAGTGTAAGTAAAACCTCTGCAGTGTCTCAAAAGAAAACCAATGTGATGATAAAAACTGCTGTTATAATGTTATGTTTCCCATTTAATGCCGAACTAATGGGGAAATAATAAGTACATCAACAAAGATCAAATATTAGCTCAATTTTCTAATTTTTAAACCTTTTACTCTTATTGCTCAATCTAAGCAAACATATCTCTTCATCAGTGCATATGAATCTTTAATAAGATAAAGGTTTCTCCAATGGTTGCGAAAACTTAGCCACATTCCCCACCACAGCAGCTAGGGATTGAGGTGTCTTGGCAGGGTTGCTGGGTTACACTGTCAAAACACCTTGGCTTGTGTCTCACAGCCATTCTTTGTAAGGTGAACAGAAGCTAAGGCATGCAAGAAGCCCTAGTTGTCTCCAATCAGCCATGAATTTTAATCCAGACCTCATAATTGTAAGCTGAGCACAGTGACCAATACATCACCAGCCCACTTTGTGATCTGCACACATTCAATTACTACTTTTCTATTTTCGGTATTTGTATACCAGAGATAAACTTATTTCATCTCTGATTCCTGGGCCGGACTTCCATTTAATTTTTTTTTTACACTTGCATCACTTTGTGCAGTCAAATTTTCATAACTTATGAAAATACAAATTCCTCAAAAGTGACTTTTCCTGGCTGAACATATCCAACCTGGTATAGTTGACTTTGTATGCTGAGCTCTCCTCTGGAGTGGTGTGGGCACGACGAGCAGAGGGCGTCTCTAATCGCCAGTGATTGAGGCAGTGCAGAAACATCTTGGCAAGGTCACTCATCATCTGAAAGTCCTGAAAACACCATGAAATTTTAATACTCTTAAAAATACTGAAGAAACTTCATCTATTCTCTATTTTTCACAGAATGGATACTAAGGAAAGCAAAAACTGATAGAAAAATGAAAACTAAGTATGAAAATCATCTTTTTCTCATGGTAGACAGTACTTACCTTCTGCTGTAGGCGGTTAAATTTATGGAAGACAAAGTTGGTGACACCCTTGAAGATGGAGGGACGCTCAAAGGGTGGTGTTCCCAAAGGCACTTCCACTGTTGGAGGCGTCACTTGAAGGATACACTTCCGCAGCCGTCGGAACAGGTAGGAGTACACCTGTACAGCACACAAAGTCATCAGTTCAGGAGTCTTATTAATAAACATTCAGGCTCAAAACAATAATACTCATTTATCTTTTGACTACCTATCAGTTCAAACAGATCTCTCCTACAGACTTCTACTGAAAACAAAATCTCTCTCTTAAATCCCTCTTTAAGTACATACCTTCAATAACTTCTCCCTCTATCCTTTTCCCTTCAGCCCTTCTTGTCAGGCCTTTCCTCAACAACCGTGACACACACTCACCTGCTTGGTATCAGGGTCCTCCTCCCGATGGACACAGATGAAGAGGTTTTCCACATCCACCACAATGGAGAGCAGGCGGTCAAGGTCATCATCACTAGCAGACTCTAGGTGGCTGACATGCTTACCTGACAGGAAGGAAAATTGAAATGGTTGTTTATATAAGTAAGCCATCCACCTGGGCAGTTCTTTATGGCAAGCATCATATACAAATAGACAAGACATGAATAGGTCATTAACCCATTGAAAGCAAGGGGTGCAGTGAGGGGGTCAGGGCCACATACTCAGCATGTGGGAGCAGCTGCGGCAGGGCTGTGATGGGGGTGCTGCTGGCTGTGGAGTGTCTGGCCGGGCTGGATGGGTTGGGGGCGTTGGGTTTTTCCACCCATTACACTTGCAATTCTCATCCCCCTGGTGTAGGAAACTAGTATTATAGCATTTGGATGAAATATAACAATGGTGCATCTTAACAAGAAAATCTAGTCTTGACTATAGTAACTTGTATCTATTCTTGAAATCTCACCACAACTGTGCTTTCTTGCTTTATGGCTGAGATGTGGACATCAAACAGTGAGCTAAGTTATAAATTGGTGTCAAGAAAAAAGTGCTGCAGTATTATGGGTATCAGTAGAGGCACTGCATGCCAAAGCAGCAGATGATCCTTGAGAGTGAATATGCACAATGAATGAGAGGAATGTCTAAAGGACTCACAACATTGTGGGAAACTAACAGCCTTTCAAAGACTAATCCCTGGTCCAGTACAAGCAAGCCTGACCTCTGTACCAGTCTGGACATGTTCAATAAAAGATGAACATGGATTTCCTTTACCGCAGTGTCTTAACAACAAAAACAGCTTCAAAGGCAGCAGTCAGTCGCACTCACTTTACATGCTGAATAAATGGCTAGCTTCTCCAGCTTCTTGTCCCTGGGCCATGCTCGAACCTGTGCCTTCTTCTGCTGGATGCGCTGTACATTGCTAACTCTTCCAGCCCCCTCTGCTGCCCCTCCACCTGCTGTTGCTGCAGCCACTGTTGCCTGTGATCCTCCAGCTGGAAGGGAGCCTACACTCCCACCTGCCCCTGCTGCAGTCATGGGTGCCTG
The DNA here is from genome assembly GCF_035594125.1 of Scylla paramamosain. Lineage (NCBI taxonomy): Eukaryota > Metazoa > Arthropoda > Malacostraca > Decapoda > Portunidae > Scylla > Scylla paramamosain. Next base: position 13,588,244 of record NC_087172.1, read on the forward strand.
TGCAGGATTCTGCTGTTGCTGTTTTTGATGGGGACTAGTGCCTGCTGCTGCTATTGCTGCTGCAGTCGCTGCTACTCCTCCGCCTCCACTCAAATTTCCACTCTCTCTTGAGGCCATCACTAAAAATACAAAGAACATGTCTTACTGACCTCCTGACTGCCACAGGTCAAGGTTGTGTGCTCAGAGAAAAGAAGTGTGCATGAACGCATCTGTTGATTATAGCTTGTTTGCCACTAGCTACTATTTCACACAGCATGAAAGCCTCAAAGAGCAACAATTTGTGGGTAATGAAACCATTCCTCTCAATGGAATGAAGGATATTCATTAAGAAGCACACCTGTTCCACTGCAGCTGTTCTTATCTGCCTCAATGGCTATGTCCCATCATTCTGAACGTTCAGAACCCCATGTATATGCCTCACAGATTTATGATAATGCAACCAGGAGGAGGAGGAAGAGGAGGAGGAGGAGGAGGAGGAGGAGGAGGAGGAGGAGGAGGAGGAGGAGGAGGAGGAGGAGGAGGAGGAGGAGAGAGAGAGAGAGAGAGAGAGAGAGAGAGAGAGAGAGAGAGAGAGAGAGAGAGAGAGAGAGAGAGAGAGAGAGAGAGAGAGAGAGACCTGCTCCTCTTCCTTGTTGTCAGATGATTAAGGTGTGAAATCTTTGTCCTTGCATGGGTATACACACACACACACACACACACACACACACACACACACACACACACACGTCTTCTCTCTCTCTCTCTCTCTCTCTCTCTCTCTCTCTGGAAACTGCAGACATGCATGAAGAAAGACACGTGTTGTGGTGCTGTACTCCTGTGCTGAGTATGAAATGGGTTTTTATTGTGTACTTCAACCTATGGGCGTTTTAATCATGTACTTAATGCATCGGATGACCAAGCCTGTGCTCAACATTCCAACAAAACCGTCGAAACCACAATACAAGGAATGTCAACTAGTCATATTCAAATCTAGTAAGTCAAGTGGTAGAACTTTGTCATGTTTACTGGTTATGGTAAGTAAGCATTTCATTTCTAGAGCCAAGAATTGCTAGCAACCCTTCCTATCATGTTTGGATTCCTAAATTTTTAACCTAAGAAATCTGGTCCCTATGTTCAAGTCGACCTCCAATCTTTTGCTTAAATATTAGGCCCTCAGAACTCAACCTGTACCTGAGGAAATACAGTAGGTTAGGGGAACAGTTGACAGGGTGCAGCCCCCATTAGGTCAGGTTTGGGGGGGCAAGGGAGACACAGCCCCGTCATTATGTTAGGTTGGGTCGGATTTAGTTTGTTAATGTTCAACAGCCCTGTGGCATGTGGGATGAAAGTGTGTGGCTCTGAGCGGCAGCGAGTGGCACCTGCAATGATGTACTAGTTAATTTCTCCATGTTTTGTACTAATCTGTTACTCATATTTTATCGGAAATCATTAATTTCTAAGGAGGTGAGAGGGGGACAAAATAAATACCGACTTGCAACAGAAACCGTTTGTAGACTCACTCAAAACACTGGAGGGAGAAAAAAAAAAAAAAAAAAAAAAAAAAAAAAAAAGCCTGCCATCATGACAGGTATTTTCTTGGTGTTTACTGAATGAAGCCTATCTATTTATAAAGCAGGCTGACATTGAACTACGAGTGTAAACCCAGACTATGCGTTTAAAGTTTTCAGAAGTTCCTTACCTACTTAGAGGACACTTTTAGGTAAGGTTGGGTTAAATTTAGAAATAACTTCAACTGGTGGACCTCTCAGAGTGTATGTGCCTGTTGCAAGGCTGTGCACGGGAGTTAAGGGGCACGGCGGATGATGGGATGTTAGGCGAGGAGGTACAAGGTGAAGTAAAGTCTGGACCAGCTTTTTTTTTTTTTTTTTTTAGTTTAAATGGCCTATGATCCCTTGTGCATCACCTGCAGGAAACCACTAGGGTAAGACAAGACTCCCTGGGTGGTGATACTGACGGGGACTATGTGGAGGCAAAGGTGGTGGCAAATTTTGACAACTGAGAGGAAAGAAAATTAACCAAGAATCATAAACCTTGCTGAAAATCATAACACATTCAAGCGCGTTTTAACCGCTTACACCTACTTCACAAGCTCAAGGTATACACGTTATGCTTTCAATCACTACTGAACGAGATGAGACTATACATTACCAGCAGTGGCCCCCTGAGAGCCATGGCCGCAGAGTACTGGGTGACGCCTTGCAGGGCAGAGCGGGAGCGAGGGACTGGTGAGCCGCCGCCCAGTGTTGCCAGATTGTTTTGGCCATATCATCGTACTACACAGGTTGAAATTATTGTACTTCTAGTAAAATTATCGTACATATGTAATTATTCTAAATATTGTGCAAAACTGCCACTTTCCAAATACAGCAGAATTTAGGTTATATATATATATATATATATATATATATATATATATATATATATATATATATATATATATATATATATATATATATATATAGAGAGAGAGAGAGAGAGAGAGAGAGAGAGAGAGAGAGAGAGAGAGAGAGAGAGAGAGAGAGAGAGAGAGAGAGAGAGAGAGAGAGTGTGTGTGTGTGTGTGTGTGTGTGTGTGTGTGTAATGAAAAAAAAAACAACAATGCCCTTAACAAACAAAACACTTTCCTAAATACATATCATTAATAATTGGAGAAAAACTACAGGACACTTCGTTAAGTTGTTTACTTACTATGTAGGAGATTACTCGTCTTGTTCTTCTATATATACATCCGGCACGTCGTCAGCAGCCCCGGCACTCTCTTCATTGGAGGAATATAGCACTCTTGATGTCATGTTTTTTTTTATCATTGACTGATTGATGGCTTGAAGGTCGTACAGTCACTACTATATGTGGAAGCCAACACACTGCTTCGCTAGGATGATGTCTCTTACGGTTTCTGTTTTTAGCTTATTTCTGTCTTTTGTTTTCACTCGGTTTACACTAGAGAAGCAGCGCTCACAGTCAGCATTAGCATGAGGCAAAGAAAGACATCCTAGTGAAAAATCTGAAACAACCTTAAACTTGGAGTTTCCATCACTATCCTCCAGAGTTTTTATGGCACAATCTGGCAACGCTGACTGCTACCTGACTAGTTCACCAGTCTGTGTGTCGCGTGTATGCGTGTTGTTAGTACGCGTCTGTTTCAACTCCCAGCCTGACAGAATTTGTGTTTTTTTTTGTGTGTAACCACGCCTACACAGTGGCTGCCAAGGCTTACCCATGAGTTAAACCTTCTTTAGTTGGTAATGAGGAAGGCGTGGGCTCTAGCAGTGGACACCCGAAGGCAGCAGTGGGTGAAAACAAGCAAAATAAAGAAAAGTTTGGCTGTGAGAAGGTGCTAGACAGCCAGCCATAATGACGAGGAGGCAGGAAGGTATATCACCACCACCACCACCATCACCACCACAGGGAAGGTAAGGTCAGGAAGTGTTAGAATAAATTTAGGTAACTTAACGTAACTTTTTAATGAATAACTGAACAATCCACGGTTTTAACTCATTTTAACGCATCTCACCTAACCTCCAGCACAATATATCCCTGTGTCAGCCTCGTCTCGTTGCTAAAAACCGTAAAATTTAACTTAATGAAAATGTAAACAATCTGGGTCGTCTCTATTTATCAGCCATTATCTATCTTATCTGTGAGTGTTTTAAACCAATACTGTCGCAAAGCGGAGCCACATGACCAGGCTTTAATATCCGCTCGTTAGATATACCTGCCATTAGTTAGTTTAAGTTTTGCGAGGGTTTAAATGAGTGAGAAGGGTTGGTCGTCCCCTCCACTGGGCCCCCACCGCCATCTTGGATAAGGCTCCCCAGCCCCCTCCGGTTCCAATATTATTTTTTTTATTTCCTAAGTATTTTATTTCGGCTTATAGCTATGATTTTATGGTTTGTAAAAATATTTCGTTGTTTTTTAAGTTATTTGAGCGCGTGTGTTGCGTGAAAAGTGTTGATTTTGGCGTTGTTTTTGTGTAAATAAGAGGGCCGTTTTCGGCGTATTTCTTTACGGTCCCAAAGCAAATTTTTTTTCATTTCAGCCTGTACTAGGTTCTTATTGGTTTTAAAAAATAGTTGGTGTTTTTTTAAGTGTGTTGCCGTCCCGCTCAGTGAAATGTGTCCACCGTACACTTGTTTTTATTCGTGTTCAACTTCCAATAATATTGAATTTTTTTTCGGTAGATTTT
>NC_087172.1:13594929-13597429 GCF_035594125.1 Scylla paramamosain
AAAAATGTTATTTTCATTCATATGAAATACGAAATGTTGCTCATAGTTATCAGAGATTTCATCTAGATTCTGAATACACCGTATATACTACACAAAGTTATTGTTATTCAAACGGTGTCATAAAGTGAACTCCAGTTTGAAATAGTAAATTCAATGTAATATAGAATGACGAGATCATTGTCAGCACAATTAAAAAATGTTCAATGTATAACTGGTTACCATAGCTATTAGCTAGGTTATGTTGGAAACGCTACACATACATTCCATGGGGTAGATCACAATGGAAATTCAATCCGTGCAACACATGGAACTTTTTATGTGTATTCAGTCTACTTGAAAAAAAAAATCATTATTAGTTTTCATCTGCTGAAGGTGAAAAATTATAATGAAATACTGGTAAACATGGGTACAAAACCGCACGTTCCTCCTGTCACTCTTGTGCTCAGTGTGCTGTCAAGATACAGCCGGTGGCACAGCCCGTACGTTTACTACCCGTTCAGCACCTTAAGAGTAATTTAACTCAGATATGTACCTATGTGGAAGTGTGTGAAATTTAGAATTAAACTTGTTGTCCTTAAATAATAAAAAAATCAACACAAGGTAGTTATATGAAAGTCAGCTAGAACAATTATCTTCGTGTTTATTATATTCCAACAAAACGTGGCTATTAAAAGTTTGAAAATTGAATGTAGTAGTGAAAAGGCCAAGTTTCAATAAAGAGCTTGTCCCAGAAGTGATGAATGACGAGTGACGAGAGATAAAACTAGCGGCGGTGAGAGAGTGTGTCATGATGGCAGCAAAACACAGGAGAGGCGAAGAGGAGCGGCCGGCCAAGAACAAGAAAAATGCATCCTCCCACAAGGACAACACTTCCTCCAAGACACATAAGCAGGAGGAGGACAAGAGGCCGTCCATGGTGGTTGTGCTTGTTTGTGGTAATTATCTGGGAGGAAAAGCCACCTGTATTTTTCTTTCACTTAGGTCATCTTCTCTCTCTCTCTCTCTCTCTCTCTCTCTCTCTCTCTCTCTCTCTCTCTCTCTCTCTCTCTCTCTCTCTCTCTCTCTCTCTCTCTCTCTCTCTCAGCCTTTCCAGCACTCTCCTCTCTCAGCAACCCCTTCTAGTACTCTCGCCTGCCTCCTTTCCCTGCATCATGTCACCCTCACTTCTGTCCACTACCACAAGGTACTTGATGCTGAGTTGTAATAATTTAGCACCGCCTGTAGCTCTTCGTATACAGTTATGTAGGTAGATTAATATAGTAAATTTCTATACACCATAATCCCCCTTATCTCCCTAACCTTGCCTGGGGGCTGCGCTCCCATGGATCCCCATTTGAGATACTAATCTAATCTAACCTAGCCAGGGGGCTCTGCCCCCCCCTGGATCCTCACTCCTCAGGGATATAACCTTTTTTAACCAGTCCTACAGGATCGGATCTAGGGAGTCTTTTTGGGAAAGTGTTGTGTCTATTTTGAAAGCTGTGAATTTCTCATGAAAAATCAAAGATTTGTAGAATCCAATAAGGTATGCAAAAATCACATTATCAGTGCTGTAGAGTGTGATGGTCAAAATCTAAAATAATTCCATATAGTTATATCCTTCTTATGCTCATGGACATTTTTTTTATTTTTTTTTTCTTAGAAAAAAAAAAAAACCTGACCTAGCCTAACCCAACCTAATGGGGGGGGGGTTGCACCCCTCATCAACCTTCTCTGACCTAACCTAATCTAACTTAACACAACCTAACATAATGGGGGACTGCCACCTCAACCCTCCTGACTTAGGTAACCTACATTGACATTGACATTATAACCAAGCCAGGAGGCAAGGTGGCATGTCCTCACTATTGCTTCACTTAGCACCAGGGTCAAAGTACACAGAAAATTAAGTTGAATTATTAAAATACCAAAATATCCAAATATACATCAAATTGCCAGATATTCGCAGAATTACAAAGAACTTGAGGTGACAGGTGTCTCCTCAGGGCGGTTTGGACTATAGGGGTTGTACATGGAAGTGGTCTCTTGAAGAAAGTTGTGAAAATACTTGTCAGGGTCAGCAATGCCATAATAAACATTGACCTCGCAAGGTAGCCAATAAGGTGCTTTCTTCTACCATAGAGAGGCACTTTATTCTTCACTTCCCTCCACAGCCACTCAATATTGTTGGTGTGTGTGCCTCTGTTATTTGGGTCCACAAAGTTGACAGTGGTTAACAGTTAAGCACGGTTTACATGCTACGATAAATTGTAGCAATTTATTGTAATGAAAAGGTTGTTACAATTTGTCGTTACGTGTAAACAGGAGATTGTAGCGATTTATTGGAGTTGGAATTGGATTGAGTGGTTGGTGCCAGTAGGTTCAAATCTATATGCATCGTAATGACAAGTTTGAACGTGTAAACAAGGTTCCAAGATATCGTTACAATCTAGCTCATTTTCAGATTGACTGCTGAAGTGTGAAGTCCTGGTGCGCAAGAGCTAATTCGAATCTTAGGGTA
>NC_087172.1:13602429-13624929 GCF_035594125.1 Scylla paramamosain
CTCTCTTCTTATTATTCATCAATGACCTTCTAAACCAAACTTCTTGTCCTATCCACTCCTACGCTGATGATACCACCATGCACTTTTCCACGTCTTTTCATAGATATCCAACCCTTCAGGAAGTAAACATTTCACACAAGGAAGCCACAGAATGCCTGGCATCTGATCTTCCTAAAATTTCTGATTGGGGCAGAGCAAACTTGGTATTGTTCAATGCCTCAAAAACTCAGTTCCTCCATCTATCAACTTGACACAACCTTCCAGACAGCTATCCTCTCTTCTTTAATGACACTCAACTGTCCCCCCTCTATACTGAACATCCTCAGTCTGTCCTTTACTTGTAATCTGAACTGGAAACGTCACATCTCATCTCTAGCTAAAACAGCTTCTATGAAGTTAGGCGTTCTGAGACATCTCCACCAGTTTTTCTCACCACCCCCAGCTGCTAACTCTGTACAGGGGCCTTATCTGTCCATATATGAAGTATGCTTCACATGCCTGGGGGGTTTCACCCATACTGCTCTTCTAGACAGGGTGGAATCAAAAGATTTTCGTCTCATCAACTCCTCTCCTGTAACTGACTGTCTTCAGCCTCTTTCTCATTGCCGCAATGTTGCATCTCTAGCTGTCTTCTACTGCTATTTTCATGCTAACTGCTCCTCTGATCTTGCTAACTGCATGCCTCCCCTCCTCCTGCAGCTTCGCTGCACATGACTTTCTTCTTTCTCTCACCCCTATTCTGTCCACCTTTCTAATGCAAGAGTTAACCAGTATTCTCAATCACTCATCCCTTTCTCTGGTAAACTCTGGAACTTCCTGCCTGCTTCTGTACTTCTACCTTCCTATGACTTAAATTCCTTCAAGAGGGAGGTTTCAAGACACTTATCCTTCAATTTTTGACTACTGCTTTGGAGCCTTTTTTGGGACTGGCATCTCAGTGTTTTTTTTTTTTTTACTGGATTTTTGTTGCCATTGGCCAGTGTCCCTCCATAAAAAAAAAAAAAAATCATATATAGCTGCTCATTCTTTCTGTTGACTGGTATTACTTTTATTATTCTCTCCCTGTGGTAGAGAGGACAGCCAGGCTTCACACTCTGCAATCGGATGGGAAGGTCTGCCATTGTATTCCCTGTGTGTCATGTAGGGGAACTAAAATAGATGGAGCAAGGGAACTGGGAACCACCACCTGTGCATTTTCATTCTCACAGTAAAAAAAAACATGACATCTTGCTTGTGCTGCCTCTCTTTAAGGAGAACCTCAGCCTGGTACATAAACACTTGTATAATAATTATTATATATTGTTATTTTCCCCTGTGGTAGGGGAAGACATGGGCTGCACACTCAAGGAATGAATGGAATGGTATCAGTAACCCCGGATGTGTTGGTCTCAGTGAAGACAAGATGAGGCTAAGAAGAGATGAGGGAATACTCTTCTAATTAGAAATTTGAGATATGAGACTGGAAATATTGTAATGGTTATGTAGAGAAAGCTGGGTGAGGAATTCAGACACCTCATGTTATTGCCAAGTGAGTGGTCTGAACTGGAGATGTTTCTGGTTCCTTCTCCAGGCTGGAACTCTAAGGCTGGTGTTGAGCCATATTCATACTGAGTAATTTCTTAATTTAAAAATGTGCAGATATATAAGATGTAGGCATAAAGTGTGAATAGTAAAATTTTGGCTTGAAAGGACTGGCTGCAGCAGCCCTCTTGTGTTATTGAGACATGAAAGAGATATTTTTCTGGCATTTCTTATATAATCTGTATACTGTAGTTATGTAGGGGAAGAGAAGTCTGGCTATCTGTCATCCATCTATACAACAGATCACTTTTTCACAAAGGGGCCAGGTGCCCAGTTGTTCAGACATGAAGTTTAAACAAAATAGAAATATTCAAATGGAAGATTCCTTCTGTGCGCAGTTAAAGAAACTGTGATGACGATGATTTCACCTTGTATTCATGTAAATAGAAAGAAAAGGGAGTAAGTTTATATACTGTGTGTGTGTGTGTGTGTGTGTGTGTGTGTGTGTGTGTGTGTGTGTGTGTGTGTGTGTGTGTGTGTGTGTGTTCTGCAGAAGCATTAAGCTAACAATTCTTGTGGGTGTATACACTTGCTACAGAATTGAAATAACCTATACCATGAAATGTGATAAAGAAGTGAGGTAAAATTAGTGTAATTCTTTCATTGCAGGGTCTTTACTACTCATATTACAAGTCCATTGTCAGTGCTGACTCCTTCCTTCTCGGCCTGAACCGCTTGATACACAATAACCTCACAGAGTTTCCAGATGTTATCAACACACTCCAGCGATTCAATCTTTATCCTGAGGTCAGTGGGACTGTTTGTGAGAGGCAAGCATTGTCAGATATAGATTTAAGAGTGTAAAGTAATTAGCATCTGAATTTTTCACTCATCCTTTAATCCTTTTACATTTATTATTTCCATAAATTGTTATTATTATTATTATTATTTATTTATTTATTTATTTATTTATTTATTTATTTATTTATTTTTGTGCTGTTCCAGTTTGTATGTCCTGCACACTACTGCAGTCCATTTTTCCAGGTTGTGTTGGGAGGAACATACCGAATTTTTAATGCGGTGACTACCTGGCTTGGGGTGGAGATGCGTGAGTGCTGGCAGGTGAGTCGGGGTCGTGGTCTGTCTCCGGTGGTGAGCTGCGAGGGGCTGGGAGACCCTGTCTACTGGTACTTGGCAGGGGTGTGGCTGAGTGCTGGACTCACTGCTGCACTACTCTTCTTGCATGGTACCCTTTTGAGTGGAGACCTGATGGGGGGTTTCCTCACCATCATCTGCTTCTTCTTCAACCATGGGGAGGCAACTCGTGTTCAGTGGACACCACCCTTGAGAGAGAGTTTTGGTTTCCCCTGGAGTGTGGCACTCAATGTAGCAGTGACACAGGTCTTGCGTGCACCTCGGCCAGTGTGGACACAGCCTCTCCTGGTGGGCACCCTCTCTCTGATCTACCTGCTGTGCTGGCAGTTTGCACAGTTTACTACAGTGGCAGTATTGGGTATTGTGTATGCTCTGTATGCAGTGGGGGTGGTACCTGCCCTGCCTATGCTGTTAGTTCTGCTGGGCACCTCTTATGGCTTCCTGAATAATGTGGTACTGCAGTTTGGCAACTCCCTACTGGTGTCATCACCATTAGCTGGCTGCCTACTAGGAGTGTTGCTCCTTTACCTCTTCCTGGAGCCAATCTTTCAGCATTTGCCCTTCCCAACTAACACACTGGCCCAGCTCTCTTTCCTCTTTGTCTCCTGTGCAGCCTGCAAGATTGAGCTCTCACGCATTTTTGGTGTGGAGGATGATGCGCACATCCTCAACATCCTGCGAGGCAAGTTCACGAACTACTCAGACTTTCACACACTGCTGTACACATGCTCACCAGAGTTTGATATGCTACCACCAGAGTCCATTCAGCGGCTGAATGAGACCCTACTGCTTCCTGTGGTGGGCTTGGTAATATTGGCTGTGTTGGACCACACTCTGGGTCGTGTCCACAGTAACATGCTACGCCGGCTAGAGGAAGATGGAGAAACACCCCCTGGGGTCTGGAGTGGCGTGGACCCTGGTGTCCTGTTCAATGTCATACTGCTGGCTTTTTATGGGGTCATGGCAGGTCTGATAATGCGTCTCAAGCTGTTTTTGACACCACAACTCTGTATTGTAGCCTCCTTGCTAGCTTGCAAAAAGTATTGGCGTCTCATTGAGCGTCGGGAGGTCCATGTGGCAGTCCTGGCAGTGCTGGTGAGTGGCATGTGTGTCCGAGGCCTCAAAAATATAAGTGAGCAGCATTCTATTCAGGGTGAGTACAGCAACCCTGAGTTGGAAGAATTAGTTGAGTGGGTGCAAACTGAGACCCACCAAGATGCAGTGTTTGCTGGCCCTATGTCCACCATGGCCAATGTCCTCCTATCCACACAAAGGCCCATCGTCAACCACCCGCATTATGAGCATGCTGGCCTGAGGGAGCGTACCAAGAAGGTTTACAGCATATTCAGCCGGCGGTCGGCTCAGAGTGTGTATGAGACTTTACTGTCCATGCGGGTGAATTATGTAGTGCTTGAGGAGTCATGGTGTATGCGGAAAAGTCGGCCAGGATGTGGCATGGCTGACATTTGGGACGTAGAGGAGCCTCAGAACAGACACAAACCCTCCCTCTGTCCACGACTCTTCCATAGGAACGCTGCGCCCTTCCATCGTGTGTTTGCTAATGATGTTTTTGTGGTTCTACAGGTGCCCTCACGCTATGTGGAGATACCCCCACCTAGGTATCACAGTGCATAGAACCTCATACTTGTGTCAGAAAGGGAATGAGGTTTCCATAAAGGGTGCAGAAAACTCCACCTTTGCCATGGCAAAGTTCTGCCAATACTTTTTACTTGATGGCAGTGAATGATGAAGTGTATGAATTAAATTTTACTTGATAATAAGTACTGTAAAGTTTCTTGTAACATGTGTAAATAATTCTAACAGGTAATGTGTGTGTGTGTGTGTGTGTGTGTGTGGCTGTATGTATATACATTTATTATATATACATTCACCTTGCAGTTTATGCAAAGTTAGGTTGATCAGCAATACATGAATATTATGTGCATTTGAACAGTGTGTTCCCATAAGAAGTAATGTTAATTCCTGTGCTTCCGTTCCACAAACATATAAATAACTGATCTAGAGCTTTTAGAGATCAGTGGTATAACCTCATACATAATACACACAATATCAAATCAATAAGTTGTTGAAGTATGCTTTTGCAGATATACGAGCAAGCCAAAATATATATGTAAGCTAAAAAATAAACAAATTGAAAATAAGGAAACAATATCAGTACAAATACCTCATCACTCCAAATGTAAACAAGTAGCCAAGTGGTAGTGGGAGGTGGAGTCCATCATGTGGAGCACAGGGCTGAGAATGGCTCCTGTCACTGCAATGGAACCTGTAAGCCTGGAAGCCCAAACTGGTGGAGCAGTTTGGACAGAACACACCTGGCCTGTCTCACCAGTAGGAATTGTTTGCCCAGCTGGTTCGCTCATTGGTGTTCAGTTCACCAACAACTAAACTTGATGCCCAACCCACAAGTGTTTTTTGGAGCTATTTTTTTTATGAACAACACACATTTCATATCCTTACACATCTGAAGAGATTAATGAAGATTTAACGAGTTGTCTTTTCTATGTGAAAAAAAAACCCTTACAATTTATCTCAGACCATGAATTACTGAACCACAAGTTAATGAGGTTTTATTTTATAATAGCATTATTTACATAGTAAAAAAAAATCCTTATTAATGTAGACTTGCATCATTTCAAATTCACATAATGTAAACTTTTGTAAGTCAAGGAGTGAATATATATATATATATATATATATATATATATATATATATATATATATATATATATATATATATATATATATATATATATATATATATATATATATACTTTGCAAGTGAAATATACACAGCAAAAACACTGATAAGTACACATGGAAAAATGTGGATACATTCGAGTTGCGTATCCACCACCTGTGTGCTGGAGTGCAATCATTGTACATCTGACAGCAGCTGAGACACTTGTGTAGCTGTTCAAATGCCTCCCACAACAGTGCTGGTCCAGCTCCCATGGAACCAACATCTGTAACTTACTTCTATCCGGCTTCATGTGGCTCGTTGTTATTTGATTTTGGATACTCACAATTTTACTGCTGGCCTTTACCATGGGTCGCTATAAGCAGAAAATGTGAGAAAAAGGCTATGTCTTGGCACAGCTGCAGCAGGGAGTGTCATTGATATGTGTGGCGGCTGATCTTGGGGTAACCCACAGGGCCATTTCCCAGCTTAAAAACTCCACTGCCATCCTCCTGCCAGGCAATGTACCACCAAGGAAAGTCAGCCTGGAATCTCAGAAGACAATTTCCCCACATACAGACAAACTCCTATGAGTTTGTTTGTATAACCACCCTGACCTTGTATCTTCTCTGAGTGAGAATGGTGTCATCACAGCCACCATGTGTGTTGATAAAAATTTAATGGTTGTTATTTACTGGTAAAATTTTTGAGCAAGCCTAAGTACAGGAAAGCTTTGCAGTGGATTTCTGAGATAGATATGTATACTGTGTAAAATGCCTTACTTGATATTATATATATGAATTTTTAGGCATGCAGAACCTATGTCTGCCTTCAGATCACTCTCTAGTCACAGTTTAGTGTTACTGAAAGTTCCTTTTGTTAATATTTTTGGATCAGGCATGTCAGGAGGCTATGATGTGCTTTATAGTCACTAAATGAACCAAATAGCATGTTTTAGTGGAGAATTTACAAGTAAAGAAAGCTTTCCCGGAGGCCTAGCCAACTTGATACTCCTCAGCCAGACATCCAGGCAGACAGGCATGCTGAATGCATGCACAACTGATACTTTGTATGAGTGTGCTGTTACACATCCATGTAGGATGTGCAGGAATGGTGTGAGGGTGCATCAAGTGTGATGTGTCATAAACAGGCAGGGACAGTATGTGAAGTAGGTAGTTGTTTCACTGATGATCAGTTTCAGGTATTTTGTAAGGAACCATTAAATACCTCAGGTGTAGGTAGCCTGCAAGGTGATGGCAGTTTGCAGACATACATTGTAGTGCTTCATGACAATATTACTGTGAATGAAGCACAAGATCAGATGAACAATAGAGGAGGAGAAAGTGGGTGGCCCAGTGGGTTGTGCTCAGCAGTGTTAAAGGCATTAGTGATGCAGTGGACTTTAACTATTTCTGTTCTGTTTATTATTGTTTACCACATGCTCATAACCTTCTACCTGGCATGTGGGTAGTGTGTGAACATTTTTAGGTACAGTTATAAATGTCCCAGGTAATCAACATGGCTTCAATATAACCAAAACTACAGAATGGTACTCTTTGTTCCCCTGCAATAGTGATTTGCATCACTGAGAGAGCTGACTGGTAGCCAACAGGCTGAATTGATCATTAACCACTTGATAAGACTTCACTTAAAGAGACTGAGCAAAGAGAAAAAAAGTTATGACTCATTGTTTTTTTTTGCAGGCACATGTTAGAGTCCCACAGCACAAGGTGATAGACATGCTGGTGTAGACAGGTTGTGGTGCTGCAGTGGTGGTAGCTTTTGTGGTCACGTAACTTGCATTACAGACACTGATGTGGTGATTGTGATGGTAGACATGTGCAAGGGGTCCCCACATTGTGTATGCTATTTATACTGTTCATCAATAATCTTATCAAATTACTTAAGAAAAGCTGTGAGCTGGATGGAATTCTATTGTGTCTGCAGTGCTTATGTTGATGGAAGATGTTGTCGTCCTCTTCATAACCCAGTGTGGCACATCTTGCAAGTTGTCCCAGCTCAACTTTTCTGCTGATACTGGAATATTTATTAATGAGAAAAGACCAATTCTTTGTGATAATAGGCAGCACTGCCAAGTGTTTACCATTGGGGATAGGGCAGGTGAGGGTGTGCTGGTACTGTTGGTGTGTGTGTGTGTGTGTGTGTACCTCAGAAGGGCAGCCTTTCCACTTTGACATTCTTCAGCAGCTGTTAGCAATAGATAGAGAACCAACCACTGTTACTTGAGATTGTGCATGGTGTTTATTCAAAATATCAAGAATTGGAACTGTTGTAAGAGTTTTGTTAATGGGATTGTTTGCTCATTTGTCCAACACTAAATATTGATTGCTTTTTTTATTTACTTATTTTATTATTATTATTATTTTATTCTTTTAGCTTGTATTTTATATTCAATAATTTGATGCATTTTGTGTGTGTGTGTGTGTGTGTGTGTGTGTGTGTGTGTGTGTGTGTGTGTGTGTGTGTGTGTGTGTGTGTGTGTATTTGTTTGTTTGTTTTAAGATTGAAGTCCTTTTCTTATTTAGTATTGTTACTTGTGTTTATTTTTTCTTTTTTTATTTCTTTATTTTTTCTTTAATGTCTTTGTAGATTTCTTGTTAAAAATTTATTGTTTCATATTACAAATGCCAGGATAAGTGAATTACTTTCTTTTTCACTTATAATTTTAGGGCAATTGAAAAAAGTATTCAAGCTTCTGTTTTTTTTTAGATTTAAGTGATATTTCTCATTTTGTTTTGTATCTTAGTCATCATGGGTTTTGTCAAGGATTTAACTTTTAAAGAGAGCTTCCAAGTTATTTTGGTGCTTATTATAGTTGACTATTTCACATTTATGTGGTTCTGATGTAATACAGTAGTCTGTGACTGTTAGGGATAGTATTTGTGTTGATTTTGGTTTTGTAATATTTCCTGTATTTTTCTGTGAATTTTTATTGTGGTCAGCATCTACCTGCACATTGACCTGTTTCTCTGTGTTTGTTATAAATGTGGAGGGTATTTGCAGTATTATCATGAGTGTATGTGTGTGTGTGTGTGTGTGTGTGTGTGTGCAACATGGCCTTTGGGTGTTATGTGTTTTGGCAGGCCTGTAATCATTGGTGCCAGTAATGAGAGTGTCTCTCTCATCACTTGTTAATATAAATGGTATGATACTGACATGTATTATTATGAGTCACTGGAAATAAAACAGCTCACAATACAACTGAAGAGTACATTATCAGTTGCTCATATCATAACAAAACTCACTGTGAATTAATCAAAATATCTTAATCAAAGTTTGCAGTGAACATAATTCATCCATTCAATGAACCATCAAGAAGTTGAGAGTGGTTGCTGTTGTTGTTGTTGTTACTATTGTTGTTATTATTATTACTATTATTATTATTATTATAATAATAATAATAATAATAATAATAATAATAATAATAATAATAATAATAATAATAATAATTATTATTATTATTATTATTATTATTATTATTATTATTATTATTATTATTTTATTGCAGTTATCATCATTGTATAACATATATTAGGTTGTTGATGCTTGTAGGTACAGATAATACAAGTCTGGAATGGACTCGTCATAAGGGCTTCCTGTGGTCACAGTAACCCCATCCGTGACTGTTCTCTGAAGTGGCCTGCCACTGTCCCAGGAATGCACATGTTGGTTGGTCTGCCACTGTCCTAGGAATGCACATGTTGGCTGCAACAGCCAGGGGCATCAATAGCTTGCATATTTTCTTTAATATTAATAACCACTTATTACACAAACAAGGCAAAAAAAAAAGTAAAGAAAAATCAATCTTGTTGCACTTGACTTTGATAAGAGCATTGTTTAAAAATCATGCAGTATAATACACATCGTTGATGTTATTTTGACAAATGACTACGATAATAGCTATGGAAATTCATTGGGTTAGTTACATTAGTAACCTGATTTGCTGATTTTAATTATGTTCTTCTGTTATACCTTTCCATGTTTTGTAATGGTTTGGAGGTGAATGTGTGTACAATTGTGTGGCTTTTGCATTTTATATTCAGCCAAAATTTGGCTTTTGCATAAATATTTTGTCAAACTCTCCATAGGGAGAAGCTAAGCTTAACATGTGACTCATTTGAAAAAAATCAATAAAATAAAATGAATGATTATTAGAAAATAATTATTAAAGTATTTTAGTTTTTATAGTTATTAAAACAGTGAATAATAGTGATGAATTTTTATTTGTATTATATATTACTAGAAAAAAAAATAATGATCATATAAAATTAATGATTTTTAGGATGTAAATGAAATGAGTACTGAGTCTTTTATTGCCTTTTATTATTCCATTACCAGATTTTAGGAAGATAACCCCAAATTCCTTCAGGCCACTTATGGCTGAGGAGATGGAGAAACTTCAGCTTCAACATCAATGAAATTCCTTGGCATCATGATTACCATTCTACTGATCCATCTGTGCTCGAGCAATGTGGGCCACTTTCTGTGCTCGCTGGATCACTTGGGGGCAGCGAGTCTTGCGCATGAAGCGACAATCTTGAAAAAATCCCTCATTACGTGGGAAGCCATTGGAGCCATCAGCGTATGTTACCAGACCTGTAGTACCAAATTTTTGCAGGATGGGCAAAAATGCAGGAAAAAAAAGTGCATCTCTAGTTATTCAGGATTTTACAGATTTTTAAAAAAATCTATTGATTTGTATTTACTGTAATGATGTGGAGAGATAAGCAACTGACCAACATGCAAAGGTTAGTGAAGATCTGCCTTCTTAAAGACCTACCCATAGGTAAAGAAGGTTTTCAATTAAACTCAGGGAATATCTAATGATGGTAATGTGCCTGTGTTCTACCTAATTGTATTTTAACAGGATTGAATCAAGCTCATATGTCCTATCTTTTGCTCATATGTCTCATCTTTTAAAGTTGATCATATTTTATCTTTAAAGCTATTATTTATCTTTAAAATGTGTGTGTGTGTGTGTGTGTGTGTGTGTGTGTGTGTGTGTGTGTGTGTGTGTGTGTGTGTGTGTGTGTGTGTGTGTGCAGTTGCCATGACAGACTAGACTTGCTCAATGGCAGACTCTCAGGGGTAATCAGGTGAAGAATGCAAATGAGAGGTGGGTAGGAGACTGACAAAGAAAAATTTGTAGGTGAACTGGAAAAGATTCTGAAAGGAGGTGAAAATATACAAGAAAACATGAAGGAAAGAAGAAAGCATGAAAGGAAAGATAAGGAGGGTGATTGAGAAAGATGTTATAAGAGAGCCTGTGGACGGCAAGAATCATGTTACTTCCTTGTTCAAATGTAAGCAATGAACATTTTAGCTGCTATGAAACCTGAAAGAGCATGGCTGAATGAATGAGTGAGCAAGAAGAAACCCTCATCCAACTCATGTCTAACCACACCTTAACTCTAGATATAGTAGAATCAATAGTAATGGGAGCAGAGGAGTGGCACAGAAGATTAAAAGAAGAGGAAGTAGGGAAGACAAGAATGAAAAAAAATATAGAAAATACAAGCATGGGAAAAATGTAGAGAAGAAAGATACATTGCATGGACAATAAAGTGTAAAAGTGATTTCCCTAGTGTGGAGATTTCTCCCCCAACACGTCAAATGGAGGAGTGCTCAAGCAGCTGCACTGAGGGAGCACTGAGATCTATAAGTGATCAAAAGCTGCAGAGATCACAAGAAAAAAAAGAGTTCAGCTTTTAAAAGCCACACAGGAGCACACCAGGCAGCCAAACCCAGGGACACTGCCTGAGTGGTTCCACAACAGTACATAATCCAAGTCTCACCGTGACCCCAGATGCGGCCTCCACGGAACTCTCCCTCAAAGCGCATGTTGTCATTGCGCCAGAAGATGCCGTGGCCATGGAACCACCCCTGCATGAATTCCCCCTCATATCTGAAGAAACAAGAAAAGCCCACCTTATTGCATATTCATTAGGATTCATTTACTTATGTGTGGTGATAATACTCACTCTAGTTATTCAGTGGTCACCTGCTAAAATAGAAGTAGTAGTAGTAGTAGTAGTTGTTGTTGTTGTAGTCAAAAGTGTAATAATGACCTGTCTTAAAAAAATAAACTTTAAATTTCTGCAGCATTTTATAAATTGCAATCATCACTTACTCTGGTAATGTGTTCTGCTATTCAAATAAACTCTTATTTCTCAAGGAAGTTTCTCAAAGTGTGTGTGTGTGTATGTGAGAGAGATAGGTGGCAGTGGTAGAAGGTGGTGTGGTGCATTGGTGTGCCTCTGGAGGTGTCTGGAGTGTGGCAGTGACCACATTGTGGTGTATGTGTGCTAGTAACTCTGACCATTCCACATGTGCCTGATGCTTAAAGTGTGAGTAAGCTGACTTGGGATGAGGCTGCCATCTGTCCTGCTGTCTCATGGTCACTAGATGTTATCTTGGCCTCCCACACCGGGATTGGGGACTTGGGAAGCCCTGCCTTTGGACTACTGGTCACTATATTTTTAGTAATCGTAATTACCGCTCTTTATTCAAACAATCTTTGTTCTTTCTATGTAGTTGATCTTTGTATAGGTGTAAGTAACCTCTCACTTTATGAGTTTTTATTTTTTATTTACTTTTTCCTGAGTACAGAAAGCTACTTTACTTATAACCATGGCTGTGCTGGCATGGTTTTTGTTCTTTGCGATTTCTGACTCTTGCTCTTCTGTTCTAATGTTAAATAATTGCTATTCAAGGAGTCCAAACACTTGAGTTTTGAGGCATGATTTCAGCAGTAGTACTACTTTATCCAATCATTAATCCAGTAAATTAGAGTTGCCATCCTACTGCTACTACCAAGTGTTTCTTTCATTAGTATGTTTGCTTGACACATCTAATGCCTAGTATACTCTTGTTTCTCTGCCTTGCTGAATATTATTGGTCACTCCTACAAGCAATTTCATCTTCAATCCAGTCTCATCCAGTCTCAATCCAGTCATGCTCAATACTGATCAGTTTCTCACTTCAACACTCAAATAAATCTGTGCATAAAGTAGAATGCTGCCTTTCCTATCTTTGCTGTTTTTGCCATTTATTTCATAATATTCCAGATAGAAAAAAGGTATGTAGTATCACATGCTGACAATCTCTTTTAAGAGTTGGATATGTTATCTGAGTTATTAGAAAAATGTCGATGTACATTGTTTTTTACATTTCTCTTTTTTTTTTATTCATGGTTTTGAATTTTCTATCTGCCTGAATTGCTACACTATCATCTAACTTCAGTATCTATCATTCCAGTTCCACAACTTTTGATAATGCTGACAGTACTTATTTTCACAATCTTTACAAAATTCTTGTACGACCTTGTACCTATAATATCATATTTTTTTTTGTTGAGTAAGGTTTTCTTAGAATTCTTAATGGTTGGATTTTATAAGGCCCTTAGTACAGTACCTGGTTTCTTAACTTACTGAATGATATTAGTACATGATTTGCAAAAAATTTCAGATTTTTCTCTAATTAAATTATGTACAAAACTGTTATGATGTTTATAATAAAACCATAAATTTCTTCTGGGTTCAGGTTTAGAGACAGAAAGAAAGAAGGGATGGAATATATATAACAGCACAAAAATACCTTGCTCCATCTGGGAAGGATATCACTCCAAGACCATTGAACAAGCCAGCCTCAAAGCCTCCATCATAGCGCGTGCTGTCTGACAACACCAGGTGACCCATCCCGTGCTTCTGTCCCTTGTCATTCCAGTCACCCACGTACTGAGTGCCATCTTCATACTTGTAGCTGCCATACTTGACAACACCTGCACGTGACTCTGCCAGAAATTCATGCATTAGTGGCAATTTGATACTCTTAAGATATTATATATATAATTTTGTATTACTACAAACATTTATTGCTATAAAGTTAAAGGTCACCAATGAATGACAAAGTGAAGGGAAGGTGCAAAATGATCCATCATATGCATGATGAGCAGTCCAGGGCCACTTTTCATTCGTGTGAGACCTGATTCAGGCTTGGGTATGACTGTGTCAGCAGCAGAAATAACATGTGCCTTCAACATTCATGATGACACTACCAGTTGATCATCTGGTACCAGCCATGCAGTGGATAACACTTTGTGTGGGCACTGCTGCAGGGTGGTAGCAACCACACAGCAGAAAAACGCCCCGTGTGAACAGGATATCAAAGGCCAATCTTCAGAGAGGATGTCAGACAATCCTTGTTCACAGACATTATACCATTATGCCATATATATATATATATATATATATATATATATATATATATATATATATATATATATATATATATATATATATATATATATATATATATATATATATATATATATATATATACAAATTAATTACTCAATGGTGACATTTATTGCTGTTATCAGTGTCCCCTCAGGCAATCTTTTGAAACACTTGAGAAAATTGAGCCGTGAGAGGCTGAAAAAATTGAGCCGTGAGAGGCTGTGACTGTGTTACTGGACCTCTGGCCTGAAGGCACAAGGCAATGCCTTAGACTGGACAGAAATATTGTTTGGCAACATTTTCCATTTTGCAAACTGTTTACAAACAATATTTCTGCCCAAACTGTCCATTCATCCATCCATCTGTGCATGCATTCATCCATCCATGCATCCATCCATTCATCTGTGCATGCATTCATCCATCTATTCATCCATTCATTCATCCATCCATCCATCCATCCATCCATCCATCCATCCATTCATCCTTCTACTCATTCATCCATCCATTCACCCATCCATCCACCCATCTATCCATCCATCTGCTTATCCATCCATGCATATATTCTTTCATCCACCCTTCTGTCTATCCATTCATCCTTCCATCCATCCACTCACGCATTCATCCTTCTATCCACTCATCCATCCATCCGTCCATCCAATCATCCATTCATCTATCCACAAAGCCATACATCCATCCATTCATCATTCCATTCTCTCTCTCTCTCTCTCTCTCTCTCTCTCTCTCTCTCTCTCTCTCTCTCTCGACAAATAAACGTGAAAAATGGTTTCCAAGCAGGTTTTATTTTTCGAACATTTGTAGGCTTTTGCACTCCCAATCTCATTACCTACATTTGGGTTGTCGGGTAGCGCATATTTCTGCTCACCTGTACATTGCATCCTCTCCCATGACGTCAGCCTGGGAAATATAAATGCATGGGAGTCAATTCTAATGAGTGTTTTACTGACAACAACAACAACTACTACTACTACTACTACTACTACTGTTGTTGCTGTTGCTGCTACTGTTTCTCTCACTAGCATTAGTACTAATAGTTAAGTTGGAATTGTGAATTACTTTGAGCCATGACTGTGGTGGCGGTAGTGGATGTGGTGGTGGCAGTGAGACTGAAGAAATGGCTGTATTCAGGGGACTGGTCACTACTTGCTTCTTATAATGTAGGGCTTCTCTCTCTCTCTCTCTCTCTCTCTCTCTCTCTCTCTCTCTCTCTCTCTCTCTCTCGTGTAGGCACTAAGTACCTTAGTCACGTGTAGTGAAGTCTCCTAAGTGCCTTGGAAGTGCCCGGAAGCCTGACTCGCTCTCTCTCTCTCTCGGTAAATCTATAAATATATATATTTATGTGTAATGGTGATTGAAAGGTTTATGATTTATTTATTTATTTATTGACATGATTGATCTCCATAATGTACTGACGTTGCTGGCCTCCATAATGCCTTGCCGCATATGTAAGTGCGAGGCTGTGGAACGCTTCGAGCCTGACAAGACAGTAATAGCTACCGTACGTTTACTAGTGTTATTCATTGTGATCACTCAGTTTGGCTTTCCTCTTCAGTGTCGTGTATAATAGTGGCACACTTCCCTGAATATCTGTATTAGCATAATCGTTATTAATTTATTGTTTTGTTTAACAGCAACAGGTGAGATGGGTGGACAGGCGTTGAGTGCTTCAGTCTGAGGATCACACGGGGGCAACATGACAGATAAACTTCTGCGTTTCCTTTCATCTACGGAAAGGCACTATGGGCTGGAGCCTCACTTAGCATCCGAAGGGCACCCTCCAATCAACATCCCTACGACATCATTCCTACTTCCTGACAGGCTGACACCTCACGGCGCATCATTATCCACCTCTCCATACACATGTCTTGTGCCTATAGCGCCTGCACGCTGTAAGGTCAGGTGCTGTAAGGGTCAGCCCCGCCCTGCCTGTGGTGTTGTGGGCAGTTTTTTTTTTTTTTTAATTAATTAATTTTATTTTAATGACCGCGTATTTGCACTTGAAGGCAAGGTTGATGGGCAGCAGGTGGGGAATCTTGTCCTTTTGACGATCGCCGAAAAGTTAATCAGCTCTTGGAGAGATATGAATTCGGGTTATCCGGTTCACCATTTACGTAGAGGCTGTTCTTTACAACAACCCTTTTGGAGTTGTCAACGCCGGACATTTTTTTCTCTCTTTTCTGAGCTCATGAAGTTTGTTAAAGTAGGTTGGATCTTACAACTATATATGACCAGCATCCCTCTTTCTTTGATTTTTTTTAATGTTTTTTGTCATTTGAACTTGACTTTATGAATAGATATTCATGACATGGCATATTAAGTGTTGTGGTCATTGCGCAGAGGCCTGATCCGCAGATCTGCGTGAAAGGAATGCGTCGGAAACTGGTTTCGAAACACTTGTGAAGTCGTCTCAATGTCATTTAATACGTCAGTAGGGTTGTGTTACTTGCGAGTGGCCAACCTCCCGTGTGCTGAGATTCTGTTGGCGCCTGTCTTTCATTATCTTGTGAGAGGAGTCCCTTGATCGTGATACAAGGGGTAAGGATCAATTTCATGAACTGGACCTTCAA
Source organism: Scylla paramamosain (assembly GCF_035594125.1). Taxonomy (NCBI): domain Eukaryota; kingdom Metazoa; phylum Arthropoda; class Malacostraca; order Decapoda; family Portunidae; genus Scylla; species Scylla paramamosain. Next base: position 13,618,650 of record NC_087172.1, read on the forward strand.
ACGAAAGATGTAGGGCCGTGCCAAGAGTCACGAATGTTTGAAGTCGAGGGCTGAAGGGAAGATAACAAGCTACCATGAGTCATCGACATTACTGAAACGAAGAGCAAGGTGTCGGAAATAAATTAATTTCCAACAGAATGATGAATGGTGATGAGCATTATTGTTAATTCAACTTAAAAAATCCAGTTTAAAGAGTTGATTAACTATCAAGAGTTCGGGGTCGAACAAGACCCGAGTTTTCATAAGCCCGTTCCGGGCGCAGCTCAGACAGTTACACAATGACTAGCAACCTTGTGAATTAGTCACTCAGCTACATGCAAGGAGCACACATTCCTACATCCATCAATCGCTCCCACTTAGTCTGCTACTCAAACTGTAACTATAGACAACATAAATTATGCTGCTTCGAAACCAAGAGTCAGATTCGCTCAACATTCATTCAAACCAGACAGAACCTCCAGTTGAACGACAACGAATGGTGTTGCAAACCTTAGCGACTCTTGGTGCAGCCCATAGTTATAGAAACTGGTGTGACTGAAAGAAGTGTTCGTTACTCGGCTGCAGAAATTCAAAGGTTCACGCCCCACAGTGCTGTTGTATCCATGCCCGCTAAAAGTACTCAAAGACCAACGAAAATCAGTGAAACCAGTTAAACTAATGAAACAGTGCATGGATATCACTCCACCCTTACGGCAACGAAACTTGAGGAAAACCCTCAGCCATTTAGTGATGTGATGGTGAGAATAGTGACGGGAGCTCTCCATAGGCACTTCGTTTTTAAGAAAGTGGCTGTGCGTTGTAAACTCGCTTTGAATGAACGCCAAAGGAAAACTAGCAAGGTATTTGCAAAAAAAAAAAAAAAAAAAAATAGTTGGAGTGGCCATTAGAAAAGTGGCGCAGCGTTCTTTGGACTGATAAGTTAGTAATCCTAGTGAGTGACACGTAAGGGAAGGTATGGGTAGGGATGATCCGTATCGTCCCCTTACAGTAAAACACCGAGGATCGCTTATGGTATGGGGTGCTTTTGGGTATGGGGGTAAGGGACTGTTAATAGTGCTTCAAAAGAACGTTATGGTAAACCGGCAAGTGTATCTTAAGATCTTGGAAGAACACCTTGGGGAGTGTTTTGCTGATAGTGGTGCTGAGATTGTCCAGCGTTACAAGGCTCCATGGCAGCACAGAGCAAACTGTCAAAAATGGCTTCAGGTTCATGAGCTTAAGCACATTCCGGACTGGCCAAGCAATAGTCCAGACTGCAGCCTAATAGAGAGCTTGTGGAGTCTCTTGAAAAGGGAGTTGGGGGAAACAGATACTTCCCACGGTGGAGAAATTAGAAGCCGAGTTTTTGGGCCTCCTTGAAAAGGACTCCAGCCTCTACGCTCCAGCACCCAACCGACTGTTCCAACACGTTTAAGCAAGACCAGGAAGACTGGTTTCCAAGTAAGTAACTGGATGTTTGTGAGTGTTCCATGATTTTGTTGTTTTTAAGTGTGAAGCATCGATGGGTTTGGAGAGAGAGTGGAGGTTTGCGTAGTTATAAAATGGCGACCTGGCCAGTCTTTTTTTCAACTGTAGCGTTTGACAAACTATTATTTTTGGATAATTTATGTACCACCAAAGTACTCGGGGAACATGCGGTGCCCAGTGCAGGTCAGAGGCGATGAACGGGTCCGGGATTAGCAATGATGTGACTCAGTGTTGGGCGGCATGTGAGATTAGGTGATATGGAATCATTTCAGGTGCCAGTAATTATGTCAGACCTGGAAGTCAATGGTGCTGCTTGTCAGAGCCACATGCCAGGCTTAACATTACATCCTGCCACTTAACATACAAACAGTTCATATGCATATTCATATTCATCTGTATGTTCATATGAGAGGATTGTGGATGGTGCACCGTGACGTGGTTTTTCCCGACCGTGGACATGAGCACGGTGGTATAATATGCAAGAACCGCTCCCCGTGGAGATGGCAGGCAGGTTCACAACACGTGGGAGTGCAATGCAGCCGGACTGACAAAACATTTGCCTACAAGTTTTCTACGTATACTTCAGAGATGGCATCTTCTCAGGTAAGATTTAATGTTTTTTTTTTTTTTTTTTTTTTTTTTATAACTCACACTTAGCAATACTAGCAATTATTATTATTAGACATAAACTAGGATACATAGATTTGTTAAGGAGTGTTTCATACGGCGCGAGACCCGTGATTTATTCTTGTTTGAAACCTCTAGACAATTGCTTCCTTCCACAAAAAAAAAAAAAAGTAGACACAAGGAAGGTATTAAATTAAAAGTAAATAAAACAATAAAGGTGGTCCAGATGTATGTTCCTTCCCCTTGCTTCACCACACGTACAGCAGATTCCATTATTCCTGCTCTGGAGCCCCACTGTTCTCTAGGTCTGGGATTTTTATCCTGAATATGTTTGGAATAAAATAACAAGCAGACTGACAGAAGAACAATAAAACCAGAGTTGCACAAATCCCAGGCTAACGTGAAGCACTATTATTAGTAGGCAGCTATTGTGAAACTAATTCCATTATATTATACTACGTCATAAATTTAATGTCAACACTGTAATGAGTAACTTTTTTACATATTTACAGGTACTTCCTCTTGCGGGGAAAACAGAGGTCCCAGTTGGTGGCCCTCATCCAGGAGAGGGAAGCTGCCCTCATTCCTTACCTCCAAGCCTCCAGCCCTCACCTCCTTGGAATGAGCGCCAAGGCCTAGGACGAAATCACAGCCAAATCTAATGCCTACAATCCAGACAATGAGCCTGGGGCCACCAAGCAACAAAAAAAAAAATAAATAAATAAATAAAAATAATAATAAAAATAAATAAAATAAAATAAAATATAAATAAATAAATAAATAAATAAATAATAAAAAAATCTGGGGCCATATCAAGAGGAAATGTTTAATTTGAATTTATTCTCTCTCTCTCTCTCTCTCTCTCTCTCTCTCTCTCTCTCTCTCTCTCTCTCTCTCTCTCTCTCTCTCTCTCTCATGCTGTAGAAGTGGAATTAAATTAAATTAAATCTATGGTATTTATTAGATTTAGTGTTCATATAATTCTTGCTTTTTTATTTCTCATTATTAACAGAACAATATTAGGAGGTACATTCTTCTCTAATAAGATATTGCTTGATATAAAATGATCTACTTACTATAGCAAAAGCTTTTGGTAAATCCATTAATGCAGCATAAACATTGTTTCTTTCAGTAAAAAAAAAAAATAATAATTTGTTAAACCTCTGCTAAAACCTAATTGCTATAATTAAAATATACCTTCTCTTCTAAAATACTTAAAACATATATTTCAAAGGCTTAAAAAATATGGATCACTTTATAAGTCTATAATTTGTGAAATCTGTCACATTACCATGAACATTTTTTTACCATTAACATTTTTTACATCTCCCTTGAGTAATTATACAGGGATGTAGCAGTGGTTGAAAGAAGTGTTCATGAATAGTGATACATGACACAACAGATCATGTGTGGCAAAATTTGAGCAGTGAGTGGATGCCATCATGTCCAACACTTTAATTTTTTAATTAATTTATAATTATTTTTTACACAGTTTCAGTCTTTCTGGGGTATAACTGTGAAATTTTCTAGATTGGTCTCCATTACCCTTTAGTCTATTTGATAATCCATGTTCATCTTCATGATAGTCATTAGCTTCTGCAAGAAATTTGCTATTAAAAACGTAAGTAATTTCTTCCATTTAATTTTTGCCATCATTGATATTGGAGGCCTTTGATTGATTGATTATTTTTTGTTCTATTTAACTTTAAAAGACATAATGTCCTTTGATTTTTCCTTTTCTTCTAGGCTATATAACCATTGATTTTCTTGAATCTCATTCTTTTTACTGCTTTTGAGACAGTTTGTCTTTAAATGGTTTTCTGCTCTGATTCATACTGTAGTCCACTGTGCTATTTCTTTCCTTCCACATGCTAACCATTTTTTTTTACCGTCCACTGAGATTTGATGCATAGCTCTTTTTATGTTTCTGTTCTAACCAGATATGTCTATTTTTTTTTAATCATGGACTCAGCAAATTGGTTCAAGTCCCATTTAATACTGCTGGAAAACTTTGTGTAAATATTATCAGTCTGTGCAATGTGGTGGGCATATTGGCAGCCAAGCTCACAGCAGTGAGTAGCAAAACACTTCAAGAAGCCCAGTAATGGCATTTCACATTTCATTAAAGTCATCACTGCTCAGCTTACTCCATCATTTGAATTATTTTCAACAATATATATATATATATGTATATGTATATATATATATATATATATATATATATATATATATATATATATATATATATATATATATATATATATATATATATATATATATATATAAACCAGTATTAACTATATGAATACTTCCAAACATGGGCAAGTGTTCAGAACCAACCAAATCATGTAATACATCAATTTGATTCATAAAAGTGTCATCAGCGTTGTTACCCAAAACATTATCCAATCATTTGGTATAAGTCATTGTGGAAAAAAAAAATAAATACAATAATATTAGCTACAATATATTCCAATTACTGTAGTTTTTGTAGATACTCATCCGTAGTTCCTGCTCCCATGTTATGCTCTTCATTACCTTCATCAAGATAATCTTTATCTCCCACAAGCACCTGTAAAGCAATGAAGTGATTCTCAAGCACAAGTAGGTACGGTAATTATAAGTGGCGGATCTTTCCTTGAGATACAAACTCGCACATTCCAGCATCAGACGCCAGCCACTTCTCAGAGCAGCATAGATGGCAGGAACACCTGCACTTATGTCTTCACTAATAAAATCAATATCATCTAATCTGTCCACTATAAAAGAAATTTCTTGAAGAAAAATAAAATCACATTGATATTTAGCAAGAGAACGAATAACGTCAATATTTTCTTTAACTAAGGAACAACAATTACAAGTACACACTTTCAAATGCATATTTGTTTAAAAAATCACAGGGAAATAATGGTAGCGTATAAAATCAATAATATATGGTCTCCTTTAGAACTCGTCATAAAATTTGTCCTAACCAAATCTGGCTATAAATCAGGATTAAAAAGAATATCTGTCATTTAAATTCACATTCAGGGTTACCTAAGCTTAAGATTTGATCGTGAACTGATGTGTACTATGCAAAAAATATAAGTTTTTAGCTCATCAGCAGCAACATCAACATCCAGCCTTCCTATGCATGCATCTGCCGTCCTTACTTCATTCAAGGTGTTGACATTCGTGTAGCCAATCAATTTGTTGTGTTCTCATTCCCCATCCAGGATCATCCGTTTTCTATTATGGATAACAACTTATCATTAATGGCTGCTGTACCATTGTATCTCTTGGTTCAGCATTCTCTTCAGCTTCATCATTCTTCTTAGCTTCTTCATTCTTCTGTTGTGTCTTCTTAGACCTTGCTGCTTGTGATTTCTTAGGTCTGGCTCCTGTGATACTCCAGGTAGTACCGATTCCCTTGTTAAGCAATGCATATCCTGCTGGATTAGCGTTTTCTTTACTTATTGTACTCGTCAAGATGGTTTAAGATGAATCAGTGTTTGGTGGATGGGACGTGAAGTTTCATTCCAGTTTACTCAGGCTGGGTGAGACCCTGGATAATTGCAAATCATCTTTAGTTTTTCTTTCATTTCATGGATGTCACAGGCTGCATCTTGTAGTTTGATGGCTTTAGTAAATTCGTTATTGGTACCATTTATGGCTATCCTCAGTGTCAGTCTCACTTATGTTCCTGCCGTATACATTGTAACTGATCTGAGGTGAGGGAATATGGCTGACCACTTATGGTTATTGTTAAAATACTGAACACTATCTAAAGCTTAGAATACTGCTGAATGAAAAAAAAAAAAAAAAAAAAGCTACTTATATGGATTCAGCTAAACTCGATGATGAACATTAATAGCACACGTTTTATTGTAAGTCTAGAAAAGCTAAAAATGGGCAGATTTGATATAATGCAGGAGGGATCTCCATGATGGTTTTAGTAGATGGAAACTCCTTACAGCAATCATTGAACTATTGACAGACAAAGGTAACAGAGAGGAAGGAGGAAAAGATGGGGAGCAGAAAATACTGGCCCCATCTGGCACCAGGGAACATAAGCTTCCTACACTCCTGCACTTATCATGGCCTCCTAGATGAGTCAGACACAAGTTTGTTCTGTGACTAGTGCCTGACTATATAGCTAGTTGAGTGCAACTAAGAGTTATAACTGCACGAGTTCTTTGGGAGGAGA